>NW_028323205.1:0-93427 GCF_984573655.1 Nuphar pumila | reverse complement strand
TGCTTCCTATGCGTAAAACAGGGTTAGTTAATAACGTGATTATTACCGGAGTTTGGGGTCAGCTATAACAACGCGAAAAATTAATGGACATATTGCAAAAGCATCTTGTCCCGGCTCATGTTCAGCAGCGCTATCATAAGACACTCTCTGTGCCTCTCACCCGCACCATTGATATCGCATGCCAGCTTAGGGTTGCCATTGCTGTTTCTTGTAAGGAAGTCGACACAATCAACGCTGCGCGTGCCAAGATGGCGAAGGCTGAGGTGAAGCTGAAAAAGGAAAAAAAAATGGACAAGGTAGAGAAGGGTGTTGTGAAGGTCAAGAAAGCGGAGAAGAATGCCCTGAAGTCGTTTGCGCAGAAGGCAGCCTCCACCGCTGTTGAGTCAGCATTGGCACCAGACGCCAACGCCTCCTCGAAGAAGAGGAAAGCTGGCGAGGCTGAAAAGAAGTCCAAAAAGAGTAAAAAATGCGAAGACGATGTGGAGATGCTTGAGGAGAAGGTCGAGGAGGTGCGGCGGCGAACAGACGCCACCTGTAGTTCATCTCAGAAGCATGGTCAGTTCGATGCATGTTCGTATGCGCTTTCCATGTCAAAACAATGGAAACATGCTGCAGTAATCGTGAATCGTCTGGCGTGCGATGCTGTCCACTCACATGGCAAAGCTCACAACTCCTCGCGGTGCAGGCAGGGTGGAAGGTACGGACAACACGCGAGCAACCCTGAGCACCACGACAGCCTCGTAAGCGTGTAATAAGTTTGTGATTCATGAGGTACAGCAACACTCTGACGTACCTATTGTTCGCAGGTGACTGCATCACCGTATGCCATGGCTAATTTCGACCTCAAAAGTGGCATCAAGCAACTGTTGGAGGATAAAGGCATTGTATCGCTGTTCGAAATCCAGGCCGCGGTGCTGCCCCATGCCTTATCCGGCAAGGACGTTGTCGGTCGCGCCCGCACAGGTTGTGGTAAGACCCTCGCTTTCGTGCTCCCCATCGTGGAGTTGCTGATCAGAGAGAACGTAAAGCCTGTACCAGGGGGGCCCAACGTTATCTGCCTGCTGCCCACCCGGGAGCTGGCCAAGCAGGTGTGCTCTGGGATCATTTCTATCTGAAAGTGGCAGTTCATGTACCCGTTTACTGCGTGCTACATGGCACAATACATCCTGGCGTTTGCAAGGCGAGCATGCGGCTGCCGTCATGATGCACTGCAAATTCGGACTTTCAAGTACTACCTCGCACTTCCAAATACTACCTCCTTCATGTCAGTTGAATCCCCTGGTATTCCTGCAATGACTTTCAACGTTGCCGAAATGGTAGCCACGTTTTGGGGCGTCTGGTCCCCCCAGCCGCACCTGTGCCTTGCTGGTTACATCAGCCAGCTGTCCCCGATTCACAACTGACTTGTCTAAGGAAACGTCAAAGGCCTGGCCCAACGTGGCGCCCGAACGTCCCTGACTGCAAGTACATAGACACGCGTTTGCAGACCTTAACAAGCTCTGCATGCAATTGAAGCAGTGTATGGCAAGGAAGAGTGCTTTTAGGGTTCAGACGCTGCAATGCATGAATTCTTGGGACAGAAATGTGGGGTCAATGCGTACTGCGCACTGGCAAAACAATGGTTTGAAGCCAGCCGGTTTGCAGGTTCATGAGGAGTTTGAGTACATCGGGCGAGCGGGAAACATGCGCACAGTGTGCCTCTATGGTGGCAGCCCGTATGGGCCGCAGGAGCAAGCGCTTCGGAGAGGGGTCCACGTGGTGGTTGGCACCCCTGGCCGGGTCAAAGACCACTTGGAGCGAGGAACCATGAAGATGACCAAGCTCAGGTATGGCTTGCAGTAGCCGGAAGCCCACTCTTGGTGGCTGACTTTGAGCGAGACGCTGTCATTTTATTGGACGACTGGTTCTTGCCCGTCCAGTTGCCATACTTCACTGCACAAACCTGCAGCTGGGGGCAATCTTTGAACGTGTTTTGACCCAATCGTACATTCCAAGCAGCACTAGGCGTTGCGAATGTCCCTGCGCATGCGATAGTGTCGCGAAGTGATGCACCATCCTTAACTTAGCGTAGCCAGAGCCGGCAAAGCAAGCTTCTCCGACGCATGAATGTCTCCATCATGATTGCTGCAGATTCCGCGTGTTGGATGAATGCGACGAAATGCTCAACATGGGTTTCGCCGAGGACGTGGAGAAGATTCTTGGAGCGGCCAGTGACTCTGGCGAGGTGCAGACGATGCTGTTCTCTGCAACCATGCCTCCCTGGGTGCATGACCTGCAGAAGAAGTATCTCACAGCTGGGTCTGAGTATGTGGACCTCGTGGGCCATGACAAGATGAAGGCATCTAAGTCAGTCGAGCACAAGGTGCTCTATTGCCATTGGACGCAAAGGGCCTCCATCATTCAGGACCTGGTCAAGTGCTACGGCTTCTCGGGTATGCAGCTGATGGTCAAATTTCATTGATGATTGCACCTTGCCCAAGGGTCCCTGTGATCGTGATGTTGCACATCAGTTACCAGTGATTTGCACTCTCACAGGAAGAGATGCGTCTCGGACTATGCTGACTTGGTGAGCTTTGTTTTGCTACGGCATGGCCTCATTCTCATAAATACTGGCACTCATTGCATATTGAAGATCGGTGCTATCAGCACGCAGTGCGAGGTTGAGGACTCTACCACCACCTGCTACCTTGGCCTGCCTCGGCATCTGGAAGTCTTCTACCTGCAATTTGATCATTATTGAATGGACCACAGGTGAAGCCACGACTCATTGGGGAAAAACAGAGGGTTAACAGGCATGCTGACCAACAAATCACAGGGATCTGACAAAGCGCTGGTGTACGCCCCTGGCCTGAAAGTGTATTACCAAGCGACGCGTCTGCTGACTATAAACCAATGCTGGGCAAAGTAATCAGAGAACTTGAATCAGGTGCCACAATCGTTAATCGAACCCGTTGACACCTGCAAGTATGCCAGGTACCAATTTTGTCTCAGATATGTGCATCCGAAGTAGCAAGGGTTAGCTGTACGGTCCTGATGGCCGCACCAGCATTCTGAATGATTTCTCATCAGGGTACATGGATTTGGCAGGCACTTTGTGGAAATTCGGGGGATTGGGTTACAGGCCGCACGATCATTTTCTGCGACACAAAGAACGACGCAAATGAGCTGGCTGCGAGCCTGGCAGAGACGACCGGCGCAAGAGCCCTGCATGGGGACATCCCCCAGACCCAGCGAGAGGTGACACTTAAGGCCTTCCGCGACGGCAAGTTCGCTGTCCTTGTCGCCACAGATGTGGCAGCTCGCGGCTTGGACATCCAATGTGCGCATCTCACATGCTCTGCTTTGCATCGCATGTACTCGTTTGCATGCGTGCATTTGTGCAAAGGCCCTTGCTCATGATGCTTGTCTTCGAGTACTCTGCTGTGCTTCGAAACTGTCTTCCCCATAGATCACCCTGTGGCTCAGGACTCCTCCGAAGGCGTATGGTCCAAGTGAAAATCGTGGCCAAGCGTGTGGCATGAATCATGCTGCATGGTGACTGTTTTGAGTTCACTTCCATTCTTTTTTCCGCCTCGGTGGCGAGCTCTATCGCCGTGGGCAGCCTTGGCAGATTCAAACTGCCATCACCATGGCATATGCATGCCTGAAGGTATATAGGCTTGTCTTTATACCTTATAAAATGCTGACAATCATCTGGCGCTGTTGCAGGCGTGGACCTCGTGCTCCAAATGGACCCGCCAAAGGATTACGAAACTTACATCCATCGGTCGGGGCGAACTGGCCGAGCAGGCTCCCTCGGGGTCTGCATCACGATGGTGTCCCGCAATAAGGAGGACCGCGTGCCCTGGATCGAAAAGAAGGCTGGATTCACGTTTGACCGCATCGGCTCCCCGCAGCCCTCGGAAATGGCGAAGGTGGCTGCTCGCCGGGCCGTTGAAACCATCACTGAGGTGCGATATGTGTCTGCAACCCAGTGACAGATATTCAGACTATAGACATCATCGCTGTAGGTCATTTGGACATAAGCGCTGTCATATTGATGTGTCCATGATGATGTTTGCAACACCGCAAACAGTGCGTATCGACACTGGCAACAAGTGCGACTTGAAATCAACTCGAGCTTGCTGGCATTTGCTTGCCTGAATTCACTTTTACAGCGCGGCCGCGTACTCACTGGATGCTCAACTACGATCTACAGCTGTCACCAGGCTGGCTGGCAGAGCTCGCACAAGCATGCCATGCAAAGAGTTGCAAGATGTCTCTTCATCTAACGAATGAGATGCATGCATTCTGATGGTGTACGCAATGCCACGGCGCTTGTTTGGTAATGGCTTTGGGGGTAACGGCCTGGTGTTGATGACGGACGTTTGCTCGATGCATACTTTGCAGAGCTTGTATTGAACACACGGCCAGACCGAGGATGACCTCTGCTGAACTGATGGCCCGGCGCTTCTGAAACGTAGCGCATGGTGTGTCCAGGTTGGGGACAGCGTTGTGCCGTGGTTCATGGCTGCTGCACAAGAGCTGCTGGCAGCCCATAGCAGTCCTGAAGTCGCGCTCGCCAAGGCACTCGCCAAAATCACGGGAAACGTCGACATGAAGCGACGCTCTCTGCTCACCGCACACGAGGGCTACACCACATTCCTTTTCACATCGCCGTCCGTTCTGGACCGCCCCGGCTATGTCTTTGGCTTCCTCCGCCGCAGGATCGCTGAGAGTGCGGTGGACCAAGTCAAGGGCATGCGACTCACAAAGGACTGCATGGGGGCTGTGTTTGACGTGCCTTCCAATCTGGTTGACGAGTTTGTTGCAAAGATCGTCGACGACGTCGAGAACGAGAGTGCTGGACAGAAGCCGTGTTCTGTCAAGATCGCTGAGGAGCTTCCTGAGTTAAAGCCACGGGACGATGAGGGACAAGAGGGCAACAACTCGTGGGGAGGCCGGGGCGGGGGCTCCTATGGTGGTCGGAGTTCCGGTCGGGGCGGCTTTGGTGGCCGCTCGAGCGGCCGGGGAGGTGGCCGCGGCGCTTTCGGCTTTGGCGGCCGGGGCGGAGGCGGCCGGGGTGGTGGGGGTCGAGGGCGGTACTAGGCTGCCGCTTCTTTGACAGCGATGCGCGGTCGCAGTGCTTGCTCCATGTTGATAGCTATGTACCTTAGGCTGTTCTCTGTCAGATACATGACATGCTAGGCAACGTGATCCTAGAACCACGTGGTTGCCCAGCTGCTGGTGAACCAAGTGGTATCACCAGCAGTCGACACCCTGAACAATACAATGTCAAACAGGCATGGAGCATCTGACTTGAATTATATTAGGCGGGAGATCAGCCATGGCTGTCTTGCCCGTTGTCAACGCCGGCCCTCTTCGAGATGTGTTTTGTTCTGTGTCAACCTGACTTGAGCCCATTGGCAGGCGTTAGTGATGTAAGAACCTGCTTATCCAGGAAACAGAGCATCGTGGCTGGGTTTTGTGAGTGCACACGTTTGTGAATCTTCAGTGACGACAGGGGCATCCACAGGTGTTTAGAGATAGGGGCAAACAATACCCCTGGATTTGGGAAACAGCCGACGATTTGACGCAAAGACTTAGACAATCAATGTACGAGTGCACATTCTTTGTTATTGTTCATGGCGCTCGCATGGCACAAGCTTAGGGAATGTATGGTTACAGACACCGCTGCTTTGAGATGCCTGCAACTTTTCGTGTGGATTTGCGATTGCCTGACTGTCCATTGCATGTCAGCATAGAGGTCACAATTGAGGAAATATACATTGCGCACATCGTGTCGCGTATGCGTTCAAGCTAGGGTCCATTCAACGGCATAACTTCGATGCGCGCAAGTGTACTATTAGGTGCAACCGAGTGGGACAACTTCCTGGCAACGCTTCTCTGATGGCCAGTCCTCATTCAATGAGCTGCAAATGTCTTGCATTATGAGAGTGCTCTCGGGGCCCTGCCCATCAGCGAGCATCGTCTGACGCATCATGGGGCTAGAACCGCTGCAAAGTCTCCTCAAGACACCTTGGAGTCCAGGGAGGTATAGATATCGCGGCTGGGCCTTCATGTTGGGCGGCTTGAGCCTCGTCACCGCATTCGCTGTCTACTCCTCGCTCACATTCAAGCACGTTCACATGGGAAGAGCAAAGGGGTATGCCGCAATTTACACCAAGGACATGCTAGCTGAATTACCTCAGGTCGCCATTGATGTACCCCGCCACCCGTGCCAACAAGCACCAGGCCAACAGTCACCAGTGCTTGGCACCTATCTCTGAGATATGCAAAGTTAAATACCCAAGATTCTGGCATAATAAGCTGCCTAGTGAGGCGAGCAGTTGTGCGTGTGCAATCCCTCGCTCAACGCGACACAACCAGCCAGCAGCCTTAGCTAGCCACTTCACCATCAAAAGCCTCCCACCGTCACGAACTCACTCACAGTGTGCTGTACGCTTGCAGCATTCAAACGGGAGACGCAGAGTTTGTGCCTTTTGTCGCTCCACCGTATGAAGATGAAGAAGATGAGACACCCCCCATGGAAGAGCCCCCTCCGCCCCATTCACACATCCTCTGCCATCCCTCCCTCCCCAGGTCCTCCAGTGGCAGGACCCATGGCATGAAAGGGATTCCAAGGCGATGGCGCAAGCAGCTATCAGAAACAGGTACCCCGAGCACATGAGCACTGTGTATGCAGATGCAAAGGAGGAGGAGCTGAACAAAAGTATCAATGCGCTGCGCGCACAAGGCTTGATAGGCTACTCAATGCATGCACAAAATCGCGTTGCCGCAAGGGTGTTTCCCCCTCTGGCGCTATCACCTAAGCTCATGCGGGCAGGAGAGCTGGCAATGCGGGTTCATCACAGTGGAGAGAATGTCCTTGGGAACATGAAGCCAAGGAGTCGCCTGAGTGCAGCGCACACAGCCATTCTGCAAAGCCTGCGTGGCCAGAACCATGCGAAACGATAGGCAGAAGCACGTTGTCCATTGACACATAGTATAAAAAAAATCACTGCGATACCCATGAATGCATGCATGTTGCCGTTTTGTGCGAGACATCACTCAAAGACAACTGGTACTCTCAGAATTACATGGATGGGGGGGACTACAGACCAAAGGGGCCATCAACACAAGGTGGAGCCCTCTTATTGTATCAGATGCTGGCATTAGACTTACTGCACCTCTCTGCCGGCATGCGCACGTTCCAGATCATGGACTGAAGACCTGTTAGATTTAATCTAACCTAATAGGCACCCATGAAATGAGCCATGTTGACAATCATACAAATACCCGACAACAACACACCCTACAAGCCAGGTAGCGGTTCTTTACTGGGGCAGAGTCGCGGCACAGTTTGCATCATCCTCCGGCCGGACCCGAGATGTGCTGGTCACAGTTGCTGAAGCCCATGCCCGTTGCTCTGTGTGGAACGCGTGGACATGTTCCGTTGGGCACTCTGTGAACGTAATACCGGTACCCGCTCATCTCCGCCAGAAGTTCCGCAATGAAAAGTCCCACCCATTCAACAGTGGCATATTCTATCAAGGGGCCCTGCCGCTGCTGCTGCCAAGTTACAAGGGGTACAGTTTACCAGAGTGAAGATGGCGTCCAGCCTCTGATATGTCAAAATCTAGCTTGTGCCGCCAGGCTTGTGAGTAACACCCACCACAGTGTGGGTGCTAAAAAGCCAAGAGCTTGCCTGGTGCCGTGACATGGGGCTTACGTTAATGTGCAGATTCACTTCCTGATATCACAAGCATGACCACAGGTACTCTCAAACTCTCGGCCAAGTACAGCCGAGCTGCTGCTACATCGAAATCCTTAAGACGGTTCACACCGGCACACACAATTGCAGGGAATGGCACAAATTTGGATCAGTCAAGTAGCAAGAGCTGCTGGTCCTTGATGATCTCGTCCAACTCGAGCTCCTCAAAATCTCCTGTGTCGTATTGAATTCTGCAAGCAAAAGCAGGGTTCTTGCCAGGAAGGAGACGACATGTCAGGTCAGACTATAGTAGGTCAGGGTGGTTCAGGTACAATTCCCTCGCTGCAATGGTAAAGATGCATTGATTCGCAAGCACTACGCCTCAGTTGCCAGAGCCCATGAGGCTGTGGTGGTGTAGAGAAAATACTCATCATCAAAGGCTGTCAAGCTTCTTGGAAGAGGATGAAAAGTAACCAAGTTTGCTGGACACTTTGTTGTCTTGCAAAGGATTGGTACACTTGCCCTCTGCATGTTCATTTGCATTCCAATGCGCCACCCTTTTCACCTTTCTCTCTGCCTCAGCGAGTGCTGGGCGAGGTTGGCCATTCAAAAGCAGATACAAACTCAGGATACTGCAGACAGTACATACATCACAAGTTCTGAGGTGTGAGGCTCCAGAAAATCAGGCAGCGGGAACAAGAAGGTTCTGCCAGTAGCCACAATGCAAACTTGTATCAAACAGCAAATGTCTGCACGTTGCATCGCAAATAACTGCCAAACATGAACATCGCACGACATGACAGTACTTGGTGGGTTGATACAAGCAAAGACTTGCTGCGCGATTGAAAACACACAACCGCTCGTGCCAGCCCCAGGATGTTGATAGGATAGTGGGCTATCTAGTACACAGCCTGTTAATACCTGACACAGCACTTAACATGTCTGAAAAGTTGAAAGTTGAGGGTAGCAGGAAGCGCATAAGACCGGAGCAGACGTCATGACAGGCACTTGGATGGGGATGCGCACTTGGCTGTTCTCTGCTGAGGGTTGATGTTCATAATCTCCACTTTATACCACGATTGATCATCCGGCCAGAACAACTGCAAAATGCACCACGGACTGCAGATTGCATCGCGAACTTTTCATGATGTTTCTTGTACATGCTCATGATCCACCCGCGGTCGAGGCGCTGTGATGATGCTGCAACACAGGGTTCGCTCCTCGCATGAATTCTAACAGGTGATTAACATCATGCTCTCTTGTTACTGACTGCATGAAAATAGTAAGTCTACACTCTCAACACTCAGCTCGCATTCTACGGTTGCAAACTTCGTAGCCTGGGACCTACAAGTCGGCTGATGCTCTACTGAGATACGTCCGAAAGCGGGGCGTCCCTTAATGAAGCTGATGGCACGAACAAAGAACGCGAAATGCCTTCATGTAGCTGCACGGCGAAAATTCTTACCTCGGCTTTCTTCCCTCGCAAGCTGGTGCTCACATCCTCGTTTCTGAGAGGGCGTCCACGTCTGTTTCCTCCCCTCTGCATGGTGGACTAGCATTCAAATTCCGTCACGCAAGCAGCAAAAAACGATACAAAAGCTCGCCAAAGGTGACGTCAATGTGGAGAAGAGGCGCACATCCACTCTCGGCTTCTTGTTCGGGGCGACCTTCGCTTTGCCAGTGACGACTTCAAAAAGGGTCGGAGAACGATTGACGCAAGAGAAAAGTTCTTCCCTGAACAATAAAATCCCTTGTCAATGTCAGATGTAATGCACGCAGGCAACTAGATACGGTTCCGACGGCAAAACGCACCTGCCAGTGCTGTCCAGTTTAGCACCGTAATAGAATGCCACCGACATCAGCCAAGCATCTGAATGAACGGCGACCAGAGCAAGCCAATCCTTCTTCGCCATTCCATCCCGGGCGAAGTTAATGCCTAAGCAGGGCTCAGGAAGCTCTGCTGGCACCTCCTCAGCGGGCAGATCTACTGACCACGAACTGTCCGGTTCACCTGCAGACGTGCAACACAGTAGCTTCCGTAACTCTGCAATGAAACTAGTGGACAGGGAGCTTACGCGGAGGTGAATGCACACACAGAGGGATGAGACATGATACAAGAGATTCAAACGCAATCGCCGTTTTTAAAGTGAGAACTGAAAAAAGACTCGTACCGTATAAGCACAAGTTCTCGCGGTCAGGGTGACACTGTTGATAGAAATCCTCTACATCTGCGACCATGGATAGGCTGGGTTACAATGTCTCCATCACGATGCTGCTGTGATGGTGCTGACAATCGAGCCTGATGCATGCTTACCATCTGTCAGGGCTCGCAATAAACCTTGCTTCCTGCTCTCGTAGTTTCGAACAATATCCTGTACTGTCCTAGGATGTTCCGTCATTCTTGGAGCCGCTTCCGTTGCTGTGCAATGCTCGCTAGATGCATGAGACCAAGGTATCGTCCAAACGACGTTTCGAGATTTTTAAGTGCACAAACAAGAAGACACAACGGCGGCCCATAGCGCTCTGCACAACAGTCAGTTACTGTGTGCTTGCGATGGTGCATTATGCGGTTTCCCGGGAAGGTTAGGCCCAGCTTGAGGAGCATGACAGTTACCTATCCATGGATCGTTGTGTCCTAGTCATGCAAGGGTCCTTCGTACGTCTCGTATATTTATGCCATGCGGCACGCCTACCAGTGTTATATTTGTTTGCGTGAATCACATTGCATGCTGTCGAAATTTTGCTAACTCAAACAGGGCATGTCCGCATCGCAAGTGGGCTCTGTTCTGGTGTGTATGGCTCATGCTCATCGATGCAGCGACGCACTTTGATTTCTTTTTTGTTGAAGATTGCATAATTAAAATAACATCGCACCACTTGTGCAGCTCGTTCTACTCAGCTCGGGTGCGACACGGTTGGGTCACGGGTCATCATGGCGCAGAATCGTGGTTGCACCATGGTTCACAATTGACGATGGCCCCGCCTGCTCGCAAGACAGATAATCCACCGTCCGGCTTTTGCAGAAAAGACCTCAAACATTAAACTATTGTGTGCCCAACAACCCGATTGACAGGTTCGCAGTGTACTGGCCTGTTCGGCGACAGCTAAGAGCTTCGGCCTGAAATTCGGCTCTCGTGAAGTCTGTCTTCGACCATGAATTCCATAATTCTGTATACAGCAGTGGTTGACGAGTTTAATGGTCTGCTGTACCCTGTTTGATGTCAGTGTTTCCAGTTCTACTAAGCACCAAGGCACCTCATGTTCAGAAATGCTGGTGGACTTGCCCCCACAGCGTTGCTGATAATGCGGTAGAAGCACTGTCGGGCAACGTCAAACACTTGTGTAGCGCATGCTCAATTGCCTCGTGCACATGAGGGGAGGTTGAATGGGAGCCGCTTCAACACCGCACATGAGGGCCGGATGGAGTATGGTGGTGACAGCTGGCTGAGACTGTCCTTTGAGATACGTCAACGTGTGAGAGTGCCATCCAGCACAAGCGCAAATATCTGGAGGAAGGTGAGTACGACAGCGCATCACATCTAACATGGGATGCCTGATGGATATGGGTTACCCAGCAAGATCCGAGACAAATGAAAGTGAATAGAATCAATCAACCAAAATGAGACAACGTTTTTGACGGTAAGTCAGCCATGGCTGACCTTTCCTCCTGGCTGGCAGCCACAGGCCGAGGACGCGAGGAATGATACTGCCAACACATTGCCAAAGGAGAGAACAATCGCTTTACACCAGAGCGATGAAACATCAAGCATGCCATGTACATACCATCTAGTGGGAGCGACTTCAGCACGCAACGCGATGGCATGAAACCAGAACGAAAACATAGTTACTGGGACCCAGGATCCCCTTCTGGAGGAGGGACAGCATCGTCGGGAGGTGGAGTTGGGGGTGGGGGGCTCGGGGGAGGTGGCGGTGGATAGCCTAGAGTTTCCACCCCCCTGATTATCACGTGGCAGTCATTGTTCTTCAAGGTGTTGTTGTCGTACCAGACATACTTGATTTTTGAGTACGCAACAGTGGGATTGGTGTCATCAAAGAAATCCCTCGTGGAGTCGATGCCTTCCTGCAGACATTCAACAATCATGCTACTTGTCGACATATCGCGGTCAAGCAAGCACCCGCATTCCCATTGATGCATGCCGGGCACCATGATACGCAATGGTAGCTCTTGGCCTGCACCAATCGCGAGTGTGCCATGCACTGGATGAGCTTGGCAAATCTCAGCTTTGAAGAGCTGGTGCAGCACTTTGCATGAAGAGTTGGCAGTCTGAACCTAGCATGACACGGCTGGCACTGCAGCCTGCACTGCTAGGGAGGCCACTTGAGACAAGGAGCCTGTGCACTGGTGCAAATTTCCTTGAATGCTACTGCTTCTTGACTGCACATAATCAAGCACATGCAACGGGTGTTCCTCGGGAATCTTCTGCGCCACTGCCTGTAGGCAGCAT
This sequence comes from Nuphar pumila, assembly GCF_984573655.1. Taxonomy (NCBI): domain Eukaryota; kingdom Viridiplantae; phylum Streptophyta; class Magnoliopsida; order Nymphaeales; family Nymphaeaceae; genus Nuphar; species Nuphar pumila. The sequence continues at coordinate 81,268 of NW_028323205.1, read as the reverse complement.
TCCACATTCGACACGTGGAATCACCGGATGAGCATCCTCGCCACCCCAATGGCTTGTTCCAATGCCCATGTGCGAGCATGATGTAGGACGATGATGTTCACAGCATACCTGGAAAACCTCGATGACTCCCGAGTGCGATTCGGCCACTGTTACGAGATCAGTGACATAGTATCTGATCTCCCATGCAATCCTGGCAAAGTTGACTCCATCGAAGCATGAGAAGTGGACATTTGCGGATCCATTTCCAGGGAACTGCAATGACTCTGCAAGGCCCTCCGTCTGCGTTGGGTTGTTCAGAGTGTACCGAAAGAACGTCACACAGACTGCAGTGGTCTGGTTGATGTTCGTTGCAAGTCCCCCTGACATGTCAGGGGTGCACTGGAACGAGCCAAGGGATGTTCCCGGTGCGTCTCCTTTGGGCCAGCACTTTGCATCCAAGCCACACCTACCTGCAAAATTGACTCTTGTTTTGGAAGACTGAGTGCTTGGCGAGCGCTGGGGACTTGGTGATGCTGGCAAGAGTTTACATCTACACGTTTTATTGCATCATGGCGAGCCACCCACGCGCATGCTGTCAACATACTGACTTGCCATCTCGCAGAGTGTTCGTTCTTAGTGGCTGCAGGTGTACATCGTGTTGGTGAGGGCCAATCAGGGGTACTGATTTCAGAAAGCGACACGATGGGTGGATACCAGCTGATTGAACTCAATACTGTTATGGAATGTGGAAATTTGCCACAACGCCAATTTCTTGAGCCTCAGGTGCGTTGTCCAAGAAGACAAGACGTTGCTACCTGTCTTGATTGCGGAATGTGAGCGCTTGAGTTCCAGTGCAGCAACAGATGTAGAGCATATACATGATTTTCTTTCAAAAATAGAAGATCCTCATGTCAATTCCCGGTACGTGGTCTTCGTACGCAGGAAAGTGGTCACACCGGAAAACAAGGCTTCAGCAGATAGCGCAAAGGTCACCGTTGCCCATAGTGTCCAGGCAGTCCAGAACATGGTGAACGATTGAGGACAAACTTACATGGGAAATAATTCAAAGCTGTGAAGCTCGCATAACGAGTGCCCTGCGCGTGATTACAGTGACCTAGTTCCTATGTGCTTCCAGCGCAATGCGCACACGATGTGGCAACTTGTATGGGAAACAAACAAAACAGTCGATCTGACGCGTGTGTGGAGGGCTGGTCAAGTGAAGAGTTCTCAGCTGTATCAGCCAAATGCCATGGGAATGGCGTGCGGCTCGTTATGTCATAGCCTATGTCATTGGCTATGAATGCAATGGTCGTTATCTCGGGATAGGCCTTTTTGACCCCTATCATAGTTCAAATCTCAGGCCCTGAGATCGATCAGGAGCCTGCTGTTGCAGTAGATAAACAATCACATCGAACAGCAGCCTGCTGAGCAGGCAATGAGTAGAATATCGACAGCCATGACAACATGCATCCGCATGTACCAGGTTCACACCCATGAGATATTACCATCGGCAGTGGGCAGCCATGCCATAACTACAACATAGCCTATGGTTTCATGGCGACAAGTCGCGAAACAAACACCAGCATCTATTATTGAACTTGAATCCTGCAAGTGCAGATCAACGAAAAAACAATCAGCCATACCAAGGAATGCCCCACCTGCATGGCCACGATGTGCATTTCATGTGGTGGTCCGTGTTTTCAGTAGGTCGCACGTGATGCAGACCCTACACAGGCAACAGGCATACATGGCAGCTGGTATGCTGGATTGACTCTCGACCCATAAAAGATAGTAGATCTGGCCGCATGTAGGATGCCAGATTGCGCGTCAGTACGCCGAATTGGCATACGCCTTTGCGAGATTGCGGGGCATGTCCACATTGAGTCCCTTAGCTACCGTCATATGGTAGCTGAGCAGTTGAAGGGGCACGATGTTGATGATTGGCTGCAGGGGCTCAATGACGAACGGCACCTCCAGGGTGGTGCTGCCTATGGTGCCCTTCATCACCTCCTGGATGGCCGTATCCCCCTTTGTACACACAACGATCAGCCGACCCTGCGCGCGACCCAAAACGTCGACAATCTGGTAGCAAAAAACGACATCGTATCTATGTACCTTATCAGACAAAACATCAACCAAACAGACAATTAGGTGATGCTGAACCTTTGGTGCAGAAGAGGGTGATGGCAGATGTGAATCAGGTGCTGCAATGGAAACGGAGTGACTCACAACTCGTGGGGGTGATGCGCACGAGAGTTGTCATGTGAGTGGCTGATATTCCGTGCTTGCTGACACCTGCCAACAGCAGGGCCGCACAGTATACGTACGATTGACGCCAGCGCTTCGCCAGAATGAGTTTCAACCCCATTTCTGTCCCAAAATTTCCTTATCCGGGTATCTGCCCAAAATTCAGAAGGTCTGGCAAAACGCTGACTAAAGCTCATGTGGATCACATGGATGTGGTGGTGGAAACCAACGAAAGCATCATGTGGATGTCTTCCAAGAATTGACGAGCGTTCACCACATGTGCAGTTTCAAACACAAACCATTCGTGTAGGACAAATGAATACCACAAATGAATACCGGATGAAATTGACAAGGGGATGGAGCCCCTCCCTGGCAAAATAACCGGAATTCTCAGTGAGCATAGAATGCGTTTTCCTCACCTGCCTGGCTTTGAGTTGCTGCAGAACGCTGAGCATCTTGCCGTGCATCTGGTCACGTGTCGCGATGACGATGCACGGAATGTTCTCATCAACCAGCGCGAGCGGCCCGTGCTTCATTTCACCCGCCAAGATGCCCTCACTATGGATCTGAGCGACCTCCTTCATCTTGTGCGCCGCCTCGAGGGTGGTCGCGTAGCTGCTGCTGCGCCCAAAGAAAAGGAGGCTTTTCTGGCACTTGAGGTCCTCAGCAAGCAGCTGCATCTGGGCGTCCAGCTGGAGGGCCTCCCCCACCAGCTTCGGGATCTCTCGGAGGCTTTCGATGATGGCTTGCGCGGCTTTGTGTTTGGGGCGCGAGTGCTCCGCAAGCTTGAGGGCGATGAGCGTGATTGCGAGGATTTGGGATGTGTACGTCTTGGTTGAGGCAACGCCCATCTCTGGGCCCGCGTGAAGGTACAACCCTGCTGAAGCACCCCCCATGTCATGGCAATCATCGAATTTCACCTGCTTGTCATCCACGCGAACAATGGTTGCTGGCTTGCTACCATGCGATGTGATGGGGTAAGATGCCGAGGCCTCAGCCCAGTCATCCCAGCCCAATCCAGGGGTGGAGGAAGCAAAACATGTTTTAGAAACAGCAAGGCCTCGACCGCTGCACGGTCTCAGCGCTCGCAATACACTTATGTTTTAGCTTGGTTGGACTACGGCCGTAGAGGTTTGACTTCGGTGGTTGCAGTGTAGCAATCGATAGTAGCAGGCACACTAGTAATAAGAAAAATCAGGCAAGGCACGCCAACCATGGTGCAGGTTTCGGGTCGTTAGCCCAACACCATCGCACAACGCCTATGACATTGCCATAGGTGCTATTGCGTTCATGAAATCACCCCGACCAAGTCCTCTTGTCCTTCGCTGGGGTCCCTCGCAGCCAGGACAAGGCCCCACCAGAGCAACCGTGGGAAACAGGCGAGGTAGCTTCAAGTGGTTTTCAATCCAAGCAACCCATAGAGTTGAATACCCACAGGCACTGATTGATGGAGAGAGCAACCGAATCGAAACAGAATTCTCCAGACGCTCATAAAATAGCCGAAGGATAGTCTAGATCGGATCGACAACGGCTCATTTTCATCACAGTAAGGCCTCCACGAAGGAGTCGCAATGTCCTGTGCCGCGGAGAGGGAAACCAGCACAGCACGCACCTGTCTCGGTGTTCTGCGCGACGGGGCTCCCAACGCCATTCGTGATGCCAATGCACAGCGCCCCAGAGCCCTTGGCGTAGTCGAGCGCCTGCACAACGTCGCTCGTCTCCCCAGACTGGCTGACAAAAACACAGATGTCGTCTCGGAAGAGTGGGCCCTGTCGGTCCAAGAAGTCTGAGGCCAGCTCCAACGTGACCGGGATGTCAGATAGGCTCTCAACCAGCGGCCGCGCTGCGAGGCAGGCGTGGTAGGACGTGGCCGCTCCGATGAATATGATGCGACGGCTTCGCAGCATGGCGGGAATGAAAGGCTGCAGCCCCCCTAGGATGATCGTGCTCTCTTGTCCTTCCCCGTGTAGTTTCACGCGCCCCTGCAAGCTCCCGCGAATCGCTTTATGAGGCGGCAAAGTACGCTGTTGATACCTGGTAAGATAGGCTCTGCATCTGATATCCTGTTTGCAGCGGCATGCATGCATATTCGAGAAGGCAGCAAGAGGGCGTGTGCTGACAGGGTAGTAGTGGGGACAATGTGGATGATGAAAGTATCTCGAGACATTTGACACACATGGATCCTGGCAAGCCCAAATGTAGCTTGGGCATCTGTATCGCGCATAACCCAGGCTGCCAGGGAACAACATATGGAGGTGAAGTTTCACCTGCATAGTCATGGCCAGTGACTCAGGCTGCTCCTGTATCTCTTTCATCATGTAATGCTCGAAGCCCTCTTTGGCAATCTCCTCCAGGGATGCTTGGCATGTGTCCAGCCGTTGGAGAAGCCGAGAGGTGCCTTCACCATCTAAAGACACACAATCACTCACACACAACGAATCTGACATCATCAAACTCGTGAGGCGTTCTGACAAGTTGCTTTGCTCCTCTATCTGGTTTCCCCGAGAAGAATCTCGCCCCTTGCACAAGGCAACTTGCTCATGCACTGCTTGGCGACCAGCGGTTTGTCACATTTTCAATGGAAGGCAAGCTCATGATGAGACACGACTTTCTGACCACCACAAAGCAGCGAAAACCACTAAGTGTGGACACCAGTGCATTGATACTGTGGAAATCACACAGAAAAGCAATTCGTTCGATCGTGGTTTCAGTGATATTGCTGATACCCTTCTACACAGGTGGTTTAAAATGGAAGTGGACATTTCCATGCAGACTGACTGCAACATGACAAGGCGGATGTTAGTGTGGCTAGTGGAGCTCCACTACATACCTGCTGAGGCATCTTCTGCATCGTTTACAATGGTCCATCCTGCTCCACGAATGCTGCAACACACCTGCCGTCGTCGGTGACGCAGCTTGGCAGTTGCTGTGGCATAATAGCACGTATCATCTCAACCTCTGGCCACGATGATGCGATCCACAAGGAATGATGACATTTCCAAGAAACCATTGCTTGCCTCTATTATCTATTGCCTATCTTATCTGTGTTGGGATAGAATGCTCAGTATGGTCCCCCTAGGTACAGTATCAAGGTGATAAAAGATCACTTTATGTCACAGATTAGCTCTGTAACCGTGTTCGCTACAGAGAACAAGGTCTGACCTGTCCATCCCATTACATGCGGTCGTGCCAGCCATCTGATGGACCACATCCATGAAGAACGCTTCAGCTTGTCAACCTGGGAGGCGCATCCGAGAAGTCTGCGGGAGTTGCACGTTGTGCACAAGTGCTGGGTTGTGTCAACATCATACCAGGGTTCCATACAAGAGCGATGCAGAATCAGGAATGTGTGGCTTACCTTAGAATATCCCCATCTAGTAGCACACATGCGTCCTTCGAATGCTCTGACAGAGCATATGCGTCACTGGAGATGAGGAGCTCTAGATGATCTGTGTCTGCAAACTTGTCCTTCATGCTGGAAGTCCTGAACGTGTGCCCTCGCTTTGCTGTTCCCTTTGGCTTCTCGTTTGATTGCTTGATGACAAACATCAGTGGACTGCCTTTCTTGCATGCAATCATCTCACCAGGATATTGGGTGGAGGTGACCACCACAGCGTAGGCGCCATAAACTTTCTTCAGTACTTTCATCACCAGCTTTAAGAAGGACGTGGGCTGACTGAGCTGTTGATAGCAGTACTTGCACAGCTTTGCCAAAACTTCGGTGTCCGTATCCGTCAGAAATGTCTCTCCAGACTGCCCCAGGAATGCTCGCAGGGACTTGTGGTTCTCTATTATGCCATTGTGGACGACCAGGAACATGTTGGTGTCATCCGAGGCAATCGGATGAGCATTTCGCTCTGCTACTGGACCATGTGTGGCCCACCTAGTGTGAGCCAGGGCGGTGTGGTGCTGCACCTCAGCTGTCAAGTCCAAGTTCTGCTTGACAAGGATATCAGCTGCCCTGGACGATAACGCAGAAGTATTGCCAACAGCTCTCAGGGCTAGGGGTGGCGCACTGGGCCGCTGTGAGCCTGGTGCAGGAAGGATAGCTCTCTCCATGGACATCCCACAGGAATCCATGCCTCTGTGCTCAAGGCGGTGAAGACCGCATAACAAAATGTCCAGTATCTGTTGTCTTGTTAAAGGAACATGGAAGATGTAATGACACAATATGCCACACATTTCGAGAGAAGTTCGCAGCACGGCACCCTGATACCGACCTACATCCCCAGCATTGTGTGCTACTTTGACGACAAGTGAGCCCTAAATGTTGTACCTATGAATTATGCAGCAAGCACTACGATGACGCGTGCGCAATGTAAACAGGGATCAACAAGGAGGTCTAAATGGCATCAAGTGCCGCGCAACTGACGAGATGTGCTTCACAGTCAACGCCAAACAATGCTTCAGACGGATGCAACGACGGTTTATTGGCTGTTATTTCTCCATGCCTTCATGGTCGTGGCTATAAGCATGCCACGACGTGCTTGATGCTAATTATTGAGTTCACGATGGGCCGAAAGCCCTGTGACGGGGCAATCGAGTCTGGGAACAATCACTACCAGCGGCACCTCAGGCCCCGGCCGTGTACGCGGTAGAACTGCCCGTGCCATGACCACATCGCGTGTGATCACCGTTCTGACATGACTTTGTTACACGAACATGACGAGTCATATTGTTGTTCCTGATTGCACATGCGGTCACGAGAGTTTGCACGTTCTGTGCTGCAGGTACACTGCCACCTCCCTGATTGATAAACTTGTGAAAGTGATTAAGAGGTCAAAAACACACGTCATCTTGCGCTCTTCCCACACACCAAACAATGTTACCATCCCACCTCAACGAGATCCCCTCGCCAGCGGCCCTACGGCACCATCCCTCCACGTTGCGTGCAGAGATACAATACTGTGTTTCAATAAATTAATCCTCGGAACGAGTTCGCCCCAACCCATGGAGCTCTTAGCGCCCTGCTTCTCAAAGCAGCTTGAGCCCGCTGCTCAAGCCTCTTGCACTGGGGCTAACCCAGTGATGTAGCTTGGATTTCGTTCTGGCAACACGTTTGTGACGCATGCTCTCTTCGCATGTAGAGCTGCTCGTAGCGCGATGCCAGCAGGCTGCCACTGCGAGCGCTAGAGGAATCCGCGGCTGCCATCATCTCTGTCACGTCCTGCATGTGGAGGAGGCTTATCAGCACAGATGGCAGTGCTTCGCCAGCATGGACTTCGACCCCAGTTCTGTCCCAAAATTCATGCATTTTCGGCAGCTGGACCCGCTAATCACAGGGTCTGGCAAAACACTGATGCTGCAGCCCCTTTTCCCGCTTTCACTGTATACGTATCTTAACACTCTCAGATACATCCTCAGCACTTGAAACGCGCAGCGCACAGAGGGGGGGGAGGTCCATGACAAGCGTAACTCTATCATCGGCTGAGACGGTTGAGCAATTTAGAAAAGCGGCCACGACTTTCTGAAGGAGCTGGCATCGGCCAGGGTCATGAAATGCACGGTGGCTGCATCGTGAAGACAATACCGAGCGGACAGTTTGCGCAAACTTGGTATTGGCTGATACTGGGATAACGCTGTGACGCACGAGCGGCTCGGACTCGGGTGAGCGGATGACTATTCAGAGCGGGCGTGGCTGACCTAACGGCAGAGGCCTTCTAAAAAGTGATTTCAAGTGCTTGCAGTTCAGCTGCTGTTCGTTGTCGCTTGGCAGCCCTCTGTGCTACAGTGACTCACAGCACGAGTGCACGGGAGGTCATACCCGGCCCGGTTTTGATGGAGATGTGGAGCAGAATGAATGTGCTCGGGCTGCGTCGCCTTGTGGCATGAACGGGGTGGCGCCAATGGACTGCATGCGCCAGGGCGACAGTTCCGAGGAGCGGCTGAGGAACTTTGATGATGTTTTCGACAAGCTGCGCTGCACTTGACGGGCTGCGACGAGCCGTGAGCCATCGGTGCTGTGCTCTGCACGCAGCATCACAAGGATCGAACGTGACTCAATAATATGCACACCATTTCAACAAAAGACACATCATCAGGACCATTCACGTAACAGTCATTCGTACCGAGTCATTATCATGATGCCCGACGTCGGCTCCCTCGACTCGGTGAGGGGCGGAGCACCTGGAAAGAGAAACAATGAGGATTCGGCATGGTAGGAATGCACTGTCAGGTGCATCGCCAAGCTGCGCAACTCGTGTGATGATGAGTGACAGCATTTGGAACAGATACTAATGTCTGCTACGCAACAGGCGTGAATCAATTGTCTGTTGATGCCTCAGACAGTGCTGGCAAGGCTCTGTCTTGAGGGCGGCGCACCAGGAGACTGTGTGCTTGGCAGCATGGGACGGGCCAAGTACGGGGCAGCTGCAGTGCTCGAGAAGCTGGACAGACGGCCGGACAGCAGCTGATTGGAGGCTGCACTGCTGAACGACGCCGATGCCGTCTGTGGCAGGTTTGGGAAAACTTCGCGCGCGGCCGACATGGACGTCGACAGCTGGCTGCGCGGGCGCTCAGCAGGCAAGGCGCGTTCAGCAATGCCACAGCTACCGGCGGTGTCCACCGATGCACGCCGTAACCAGAGTGACCGGCCGCTGTGTGTCAGACTCTCGTCATCTGTCTCGGACCAGCCCGCCACGCGCCTCACAAAGTACTCGCTCGTGCACACCTCCGATACGTCGGACCCCGGGAAGCTTGTCCGGTCAGACATGGAGTCTGCTGCATAGTCGCGACTTGCGTTACCATTTGCTGGCTTCCTTCGCAGTTCGGGCATCGGCGTGCGCTCAAGTAAGTTGTATGAGTCTCCAAGGTGTTCTGGTTGAGTTTTCAGGCAGCTATGTACGGCATTCATGGAGCAGTATGCGCCTTTGTGTGCCTAATCTGTCTAGGAACGGGATACATACACATTGCGTGACAGCTGGTTCCAGCAGACAGTTTGATCACATAAGAAGCACATTACCTTTCATCAGTTGGCAAGCTCTTCTGGTGATGCAGCATCACAAGGCTGCCGCTGTTCATGATGAGAGTCTCTGTTTGAAGCATATCACATATCAGGTATCTCCAAGTTCCAAGTAAGGGCAGTGCAACATGGCTACGCCAGTCTACTGCCTGCATCAAGGCATGGGCAATCCTTGAGTAGGTGGGAAGGCTGCCATCAAATCATGCGACAAAGAAATTGCTAGCTGACAATTTTGGAAGGACGAACGAAAGTCGCCAGTCAAAGTTCTAGGTGATAGGCATGCAGAACCGTCTGCCACGCGGCCTGGAATGTGTACGTTGAGCGGTGCCTAAGAAAGGTCTGCGCAGCTGTGGGCATTGCGCGCATGCAGATACGAGTACGCATCAGGTTGCGGACCATGTTTACTGCGCATTGCATGTGAGGGCACTCACCTGACTGGTTTGCCTTGAGCAGCATGAGCCTCCCTTGGAGGGCTTGTGCAACCCAAGCCGGTTGGTCGGTGGAGAATGGATACGTGTCACGGTGCTTTTCGACCAATTCGTTCCACTCCGCCATGCTGTGCACTGTTACTGCGCTGTGCAGCGAGTCAGTGGGTTCAACTCGGCCCTTGTCTTGCTCAATCCGACGGCTCAGCTGCACAGCCTTCGATGTATGGGCTTCGCAGCTGCCAGCAGCGCTCGCGCTGCCGTGCCGCAAGCTTATACATGTCGGGGAGGGGTGAATTGCAGCAGGTTCCCCACATGCTGGAAGGCTGCTTGCATTCAAGGCGGGGGTGGCTGCTGAGGAGAAGCTCCGATTGAGACAACCGTTCTCGCTGCCATGACCACACATAAAAATCGCGGGTCCACAGCTGAGTGTGATCGGCGGTGAGGAGACCCCTTTCCTGGGTGCGCGGAGCGCTTTGCTTGGGCCGTCAGAGACCCGGCCGCTTGCACAGGGAACGGGGGTTGAGCCTGGGTCGCTGTGCACCTCATGCATGCTTTGCGCTCCACAATGGATGTCGTTGAAGCTTCCAGATGGTTCTGCGTGTGCTTGCGACAGCCGAGCTGCTTCTAGGAACGCCTCGGACACGCTCTCGTGGTAGCATGACATGCTGCTGCGAGCATGCGCGCTCAGCTCGGCCGTCCCTGTCGCGTCTAGGAAAGGGTGCGAGTCTTCCACGTCCTCCTCGAGGACTGGGGCGCCCCAACGCCCCTCGGCCGTCTCTCGCCATATGTCCTGCGATGAACGGGCCTCGTGCTGTGGAAACTCTGGGCTGGGCTGGTGCATGGGCTTTCGCGATGCAACGGCAGACCTTGACTGTCCGCCTTGGTACTCATCAGTTGTTTTAATGGGGGGGTCCGCGCAGCCGCTCCGATCCATTGCGCAGTTACTGAGCAATCACTGCGTGGTGGTCCTGGGTTGGGCAATTAGTGTGTGGAGCGCGCTGAGTGGAGTCTGCAGTCAAGGGGATGTGTTTGCACCTGGCACCGGTCAGTACTGCTGCGCGATGATTGCAAACAGCGTTCCGTTTCGATATTGACATCAGCAGTACGCTGACTGAAAGGGGATTGTGATTTCAATGTTAGGTTTCAATGACAAGACCTGTCGGACGTTCGTACTCGTCTGCACATCACCGTCGTTAATAAATAGGAGCCATCCCAAGGACGAGCTGCAGCTTTCTTGCAAGAACGGTACATTTTATAATCCTCGGCTAGATATTATGTGCATACTCTGTTACCCGCTTGCCTTGCGGCTCCGTATGATGCTTGCAGTTCACTCGGAACTCAACAACGGGTCCACGCACCGTGATACTATATCAACAGACACGTAGTGCCTTGACTTTTCCTGCGATTTTACTGCCTGGACATCAATCACATCTCATGTGGACGGCGCACATGGATTTTCTCGCTGCCTGTGAGGGTTCTCAAGACGGCGTGCATGTGGGTGGCTGCACAGCCACATGTCCATCCAAATTGTTCGACGTGTTCACAGGAGCAGTTCATAGAACGATTTGTGTGAGCTTCTTAAAAGGTCTTGAGCACATTCGCTTACACGATTCCTTACGTCCCGACTTTGGAAGAACAGGTCGCTCAAAGTCCGTCACGTCTGCTTGAATACCCTCCTACATCGTAGACTACATACATGTGCTGAACGACCCGAATCGGCATATCTGTCGAGCGTCCTTTCACTCAAGCACATTTAAACATAGCTGAAATCAGTCGATGTCAATGTGAGCGGACACGGCAACATTGAATCGTCATTCTCGTCGGTTCCGGTGTAATGAGCGCAAGGATATGCGTGGGCTGTAGGAATGTCGTGACAGACACTTCGTTTGCAAGTTTCATGCGCTAAATGTACAGAATCGTATTTCTTAATATCTTGTCATGATGGATGTGCGACGGGTTGTAGTAAGAACAGGTGGCAAAGCCAACCGGACTGCACGTTGCCGATTGGATACTGCCATCAAGACATACCAACACGCTATTCAAACCCAAAAGCAGGCAGGAGAGCATGAAGGCAGCCTTCATCAAAATATATCTCAGATGGTGGCCTTCGAAACTGCATACTTTACTGGGTAAGGCACCGCACCTCCTTTTATCTTGAGGTATGGTGTGCTACAAGCTGAAGGGGCATGTGTCGGCAGCGCTGAACATAACTAAGAGCAGCGTGTTAGTCTCTCGTTGGATTATGGTGAAGGAGCGATGTAGTGGCCGCTGAATGGAGTGCATCATGAATGTCAACATGCCATTTCATGTTCAGAACACACATGAAGCTGGCTGATGCATGCAAGGAAACGAACGAAGCTAAAGTACCAACGACATTCGCTCTACATGTTCCAGAAACCTCTAAAGAAACGTCTGGGTTGCGCTGGAATATTTACTTTAATAATGGCACTGGAAAAGACCGTTGTAAACTACCATTGTCAGACAGGCCTGGTCAGCACGCATTGGTGTGTACCGCATCTAGGGCTTCTGGCAGATTTCTGTTCCAATCCAACCAAAGGTTGGAACTTTCAGAGGACAGAAAAGGCAAATTACGTTGAATATCTTGAACATAGTGAAAGCACTTGCAGCAAGAGGGATTCACGAGCCGAAGCAGGATCACTGCTCAAGCATGCAGGGAATTTTGCCAATCCCGATGACCGAAACTTTGATCGTGAGAACAGGAATTTCAGGACCCCAACATCCTACTCGGTTTTCTTTGAGTGCGATCATCCGGATGCACTGCCACGCACGTTGCACATGTTCCATGTAACGGACAGGTGTCCAAGAGAAGGGCTTTTCATGCAACAAGCACCGAGTACTGGGACAACATGGGACCCCCACGTGGCAAACATGCACGGCCTAATGGGACAACGATTGCGTGTCAAGCAGCACACAATGCAGGGCAGATCATTCGAAGTTGCCTTTCCCACAAAGAATGGTACAGGCCACTCGGGTTAAGACATACGGGGTCTAAGACATACGCCCTCTAAGACATACGAATTCTCGGCCACCGACGTGCTAAGTAACAAATATCTCTAGATAAGACATACGTATGCACGTTGTAAGACGTACGTTTTCGAGGGAACGAACCCTGCCTGGGCCCCATCTTAAGACATACGCGGCTACTTCCAGATAGTCTCCCGCGGAACGCACAGCTGCTTGGAGCAGAAGAGGTTGTGGGCGTATTGAAAGGCATATTAACGTTGACGACATTGGTCTCAATGAAATGGCGAAGCTCCCATGTCACGTAGGTAGCATTGTACAATGGCTGAGCCACCAGCGAAGCGCCCCAAAAAGCACGCATTCTCTTAAGCGGAAAAGCTGTGGTATCTAGATATGAAAGCAGAGCACTCGTGGTCCATTCAGAAGACTTGTGATGCATTCGAGGAGAAGTACAAAGTGTCTTTACCGAAGGGGACAGCTCAGGGTTGGGTCGCAAAGGAGTCCCAAACTCGCGCAGCCATTGCAGACTCCGCAAAGGACAACGATGCCACTCAAAGGCTTCGCGATGCTAAGTTTCCAAAGCTGGAGCTAGCCCTTTCACACTGGTTTTACATGAAAGAAGAGCAGGACGGCACAGTCACGAACGCGGTATTGAAAGAAAAGGCGCAGCAGCTTGCGCGTGATTACCCTCTATTGGGCGATTCAGCACCTCACAGAATTAAACGCATACTTTGACGCAAACGCGGGCACATTCAGCGAGAAATCACGTTCATGCAGGGTTTGACGTCGAAAACCCTGTCGCTCAGGGCCAGTCGGCAAGTTCAGAGCACATTACCCTTCGTTATCATCCCTCGCGTGTTGCAGACCGATAGTTAGAGAGACGCTATGGGTTGTTTAACGTTATTTTCGATTTCCATAATTTTTGGGAGTTTTAAACTGCGGTATTTTGTAGGACATACGTTTCGTAAGACATACGATTTCCGATCCACCGAGGCGTATGTCTTAACCCGAGTTGCCTGTACGATAATCACGCAAGCAGGGCGCCACAGACTGCAACCATGCGTCCACAAGGCCACTACAGAACATGTTAATACAGGCTCCAGGCCACCTTGACGACGTGATTCCAAGCAACCTACTTGCCGCCCTTAAAGTTGGCTTGACCGGACATGATGATGCCCACAATGACACCAAAGAGCCCTAGCGCGGATGCAAAGATCTCCACAACAAGGATCTTGACGAACAGTGTAGAGTTGACGGCATCAGACAGCGCGCAGCTGCTGCCCACCACACCAACGCAAATCCTGCATGCAGCAGCGCACGTCAACCGACGCTCCGCAATGCGCAGGTCCAACCTGCCAGGAGAAGCTTGCACGGTAGCAATGCTATGCACCGACCTTAAGCCTCGTCTGAGGTGTTTGTTTGCATACATGAGCACACTCTCATCCATCAACATCAGCCGTCAATAGACGTACTCGATGTTCAAATGAACTGGCACGGCTTGTGTTTCGGCCTGCGCTATGGAGATTCTGTCTCTGTGTGAACAAAGTTAACTGCTACGGTACGCCGATATGCTTGCAGCATTCACGGTTTTGCCCGGTCAGCAACTCAACCATTGCCAGGCACACAAGACACCAAATTTAGGTCGCTCATGGAAAGCTGATGATGGCAGACGAGACGGACACAGCTGGTATCACCCTTCGTATGGCATCCACGGTATCAATCAGAGTGTCCTTTGCATGCCCACACCGTCTCCTGTTGTTGTCAACAGCAGCACACTATGCATTGCCAGTGTGTCTCATGCAATGCCAACCGCCCGGCAGCAAGCAGTCCCAGAACCCCAGTAGCATGATCAAAGATCTGAAGCGAAAATGGCAGAGGCCATGCCTATGGCGTAAAGGCAACTGCGATCACTTTCAGGTTTCTGGCACTGCATGCAGCGATGAAATCTCATGTGTACAGCCATTGAGGGCTTCCGGCCCAATGAAGGGTGCATGCATAACATTGTTCTGCGATTCTGCGCCCACAGGCTCAATAACAGGATAGTAGAACGAACGGACAGAACAGAGTCTCTTTGCAAACGAGGTGGTCAATCTCCCCCCCCCCCCAATGCTGTCAGCTCCTTTCAAGGTCTGATGCGGTGGATTGCCTCGCAGTCTCGCAATTCATATGTTGTTCACAATTTTGAGGACGATTCACGCACGAAAATGCAGAAAACGATGTCGCATGTCAGGGCCCTTACTTTGGGAGGGTCCAGGCCATGCAATGCTAACGAGAGAGGGCTCACCCGCATACGAGGTTGGCAAACCCTGTTGTGATGCCTGCACCCAGGATCGAGTATCCTGAAAACATTGCTGCATGGGTGTAGAAGCCGTCCTCTCCAGGCTCAACGCTCTCGACCTTTGTCGAGAGGATGATCGCTACGATGACACCATAAATGGCCGCTGCCTCGCAGAAAATGATGCTGCACGACACCGCAGACTCAGCAACAACACATCCTGCTGCACGAAACCGTGGACCCAGCAACAGCACCACATGTCGTGGGCAGATCATGATATTACGAAAACAGCATCACGAAAAGGAATATGGAATTCTGTTCCTGCCTTCTGCTGCGTGCGACTGGACATACATGCATGTAGCGGCTAGTTTCATAATGTCCACTTGATGATGCCTCTTGAACATGTTGATTGGCCTGCTTTTGCCACAAAAGATTGTATGCCAGCTCCCTGAGCAGAAGTAACCTAACACACCAAAACATTCCGTGAGTAAACCCTGCGGCAGCATGGTGTGCGGGTGTAGGGGTCCGTCCGCTACAAGGCGGCACTTGCCAGAGCTGCCAGTATTGCTACTATGTGTTTGGCAAAATCAAGCACTAGTCATTGCAGCTCACAGAACAGTGGACTATACGGGCGTTTTGGAGCTTGCACCTGACAAGATTCTTCGATGTGATTTGAGGCGCCCTCATAGCAGCCCCAAGAAGACTGCTACCGGTAACGAAGATCCCCCTGCAAACAAGAATGTGCGGAGAGTAAGAAGTAAGGAGCTGGCAGAGACGTGTGATCTCCTTGGCAGTTCGCTTAATGCAAATGCACTAGCGACGATACCTCTAGAATATGCCAATCTTCAGGCTGCAACCGCAGCTTCGCACCTTTCGATGAGACATTTTAGCTGAAAGAAGTGACAAAAACCATTCCGTGCTTCACGCCAAGCTTGAAGTCAGGCTAGGTGTTTGAGGTCAAGGTTTCACAGAATAATACTTGCGTGGATGTTGCATACAAGGTTCAAGGCATAGGCAAGACGCTACTGAGCATGCAGTGCATGAACGTGGAATTCAGGTCAGATTTTGCAATAAGTATTCGTGTACAGTTTGAAGTTGCAGTGATATGGCTCCCAGACCAGGTCAGGTACCAACGTGCTGAAGATGAAAACCTGCCAAGCCAACGAGCCTGAAGGGACATGAGGGATCACCAAAACGGCGTGAGCAGATGAAACGGTACAGCATCAAGTCTGTTTGCCAAACAGTCGTGCGCACTTCCCACAACGTAGAACTACGAGAGCCAGTGCTTACCATGCTGCACCCAGGACGGACACGCCAATAGAGCAGTAAATACCCAAGCCCGCCCAGAAGTATGGAGATATGCCCTTGAAAATAGCTTTCAAATACGGAAAGTCAATGATTTTGTCTCGGTCACCCGCTCGCAGCAAAAACCAGGTGACGGTTAGCATGTAAGGGATGAGCCCATAGTACAGCAATGGATGCATCGAGGTTTGCATGGCGACCCCTATCTGTATGAGATTAAATTAAAGGTGCCGGGAAGATGCACTCATAAACTCTGATTGCCAGCACCGATCAGAACATGCGGGATACGTGCGATGCGCCTGTTTTGCGCGTACGCTACCAGTCGCATGCCAGTACTCAAAAAAAGTCTACGATTGTGGAGGATACTTCGCGTTTTCGTGCATTCATCCTGCCATCCTGAAAGTAAGCCAGTTGCAATGTGTGTTCTGAAAATGGAAAAACGTTCTCGAGGGCGGGA
The DNA here is from genome assembly GCF_984573655.1 of Nuphar pumila. Classification (NCBI taxonomy): domain Eukaryota; kingdom Viridiplantae; phylum Streptophyta; class Magnoliopsida; order Nymphaeales; family Nymphaeaceae; genus Nuphar; species Nuphar pumila. Next base: position 64,637 of record NW_028323205.1, on the reverse strand, counting down.
GCCATTTATCGTCAGGTAGACAGGCATTCAACGTTGCCATCCCATGGCCCATTCAACAGCCAACAAATGCATGTTCATTGCGTGAGCACACTAAGTGTCGCCGTACGAGGTCGGGTTGTTCGCGACGTTTTTGTGGTTCTGCATGCAAGCGGCACCCTGACCAAGGTGGCCACATATGCGTCCGCATTCAGAGCCGGTGATGAGGCGCAGCTTCTGAATAGGTTTCATGCACTTCCTCAGGCGCATGTATGGCATGGCAGAAAAAGGGCCAATAGAAAGCTCAATTATCAGGTGAGGGCTTCCACAGATAGCTCTATCTCTTGCATCGCCTTGCTCTGATCCAGGCCCTGCACAGCGCAGTCTTAGCGATTTGTTGACTATCATACGTCGCCGCTCATAATTAAAGTAAGCGTGCAGGAAGCTTACAGAGTCTCTGAAGCCTACCATGCTTGTGGTGGATAATGAGTCCGCCAAGCATGCTTCACATTCAGCCATGAAGGCTCAGGGAGGAGGCAATGGGGAAACACACTTCGAGTAAGCCCCCTTCATACATGCTTCGAGTTTTACATCACTATCTGCACCCTCCTGTCACAGAGCTTCCCCCGATTGCGACACCTGAGTTGAGCCATGGAAATGTGGAAGCGCATCAAACAAAGCCATCTAGATCCTGAATCTGCCGGGGGAGCGTAGGTACATCACAGCACTGGCTACTCAGGCCAATGCTGAGTTTCCTCAGAAAATTGAATGGACAGGAAGTGCTTTGACCATGTTAACTGCTTCCCTGAGAGGGGCCCAAGGAAGTTGTTGGCAAGGTGATGGAAATTGACTGCCCTGAGGTAAGTGGTGCCGTCGTGTCGGAACATATATTTGTGCCTCCATGTGTGGGACCTCATGTCATACATGGGGTGACTCAGGCTAGAATATCTGAGTTGAAGTTGACGACTATGCTGCCCAGTATCTCCTTTCCCAGCCAGGTTGCCCTGCTCTACCACAATGGGCTTTGGCTGACATGATCTTGGTGTGTTGCAGTGTCAAAATTGTGTCCAAGGCTTTCGCCGGACACAAGTTGGTCGCGAGGCATAGAATGGTGTACGCGCTTCTGCAAGACGAGTTGGCGACGGGCTTGCATGCCTTGTCAATGAAATTGCACACTCCTGACGAAGCCCCTGCAGCTGACGCATAGCAATGAGCATACGCGACAACATCAATGCTGCTGGGCTGCGACTATGCCACTTTCTGAGGGGCCATTCACTGTAATCGCCTGTGCTTGATATGATATGCTCTCAAATGGTGTTGGTGCATCGGACGTGAGTATCAAGACACGGTGAAAGGCCGGCAGCTCCTCAGCACGGCTTTTGGTTTGCCAAGGGTGCCGCACCGATACGGCTGTGTAATGCGCAAACTTATAACATGCTTGGACACGCCAACATGGCTCATGTCGACTTGCATGTAAGGGCCACGGTTTCTACGCAATTGCCCATGATGACGATGTATCTGGGAACATTTGGAACATCTCTAATGCGTCCGAGGGGCAATTCCAAGCGCAAAGTGGGAATTTTGTTACCACTACCATGTGACAATGCATACCGGGGCCATCCTGACTTACCATGGCCTGGCACATTGCCATCTTGGTCTGCCAGCCTGTCACAAGGGAGGCTACCGAAACCTTTAATCGAAGCTGAATCAAACGCACTGCGCTGTGCGTGGGTGTCACTCTTTCGCGTGGAGGGATTGATCGGATCGATCCGCGCGGCGCGGACCGCGCCGTGCTCATTACGTCACGGCGTCGTAGGCTGGGACTAAGCTTACCACACTCGCATGCAAGGCCTCATCCCGGTTAGAGATAGTATGGGAGACTTTTAGGACGTGCGATTTTTTTAAGTGCCAATCGTCCAGGTGCTTGCATCATATGCGTCGCACTCGTCACGAGATTCGTGCACGGGGTTCTCATGAGCAATTGGATCAGAAAGTGTGCCGCTGCGGATTGCAACATACGGTTGGCATCTTCAGGATGCACAGACAGATAATCTCACCATGCAGAATCCACGCTGCGTCCAGGTGTCGGCGTTTCGGGGAGGTTCATTCTCTCGTCTTCTCACGCGTCGTGCACAATTGAATAGTCCTGTCGCACGTGTGGACGGCGAGGACCGAGACGCTCCCAGCACAAAGCCCAACGGAAGGTACTGCCACATGTTACCTTGGACATTTTCCACGTGCCAGAAAAGGCATATTGTTTAATTGACAATCAATGCAACATTTCAAGGGCCTTTGAGTGTGCCTGGACAATTGTGGTTTAGGCTGGCAAATGCACAGGGTGCACCCTATGTTTTTCACTTGGCCTGTACAGCAAGCGAGCACAACCTCCCATGTCATACGAGGTGTCGTGACATAGTTGAAGCATGTCTCATTTTATATTGTGCACCAGGCTTCAAGGAGGGGGCTGTGGGTCGCACGTTGCGTCAGGGTAGCTGATTGCACCTGTAACCACAATCATGCACACCCACTCTGTCAGAGCATGCGGTTGAATAGCATAAATAAGCCAAATTTACGAAGCATTCTCCTCCTGCCTAATCTGTGTAACTTCCACCTTTGACTGGCATGCAGTCAAATTCTTGGAAATGGCAGCTATGATGAGACCAGTCTCTCCCTGGTGGCACTGATTGGGAACACCGTCTTTTCTAAGGAGCTGATAACGCGGCAGCAAGAAATCAAAGGCAGGAGAGTGAAGGCGGATGAACGGGAATCACGAGGGTGGCTAGTTGTTGGCACAGCTCAATGGATGGACTACATGAAGTACCTATACTACAACTGGCGACAGGTGTGCAGATGACAAACAGATGATGCAGCACGTCATGACAGTGGTGTGAGTGTCGCAGTTGATGCTGTAGTGGTGAAACCAGGACAACAGAACACATACCAATTACTCAGTTGAATTGAGTCGTTCATCGATGTCATGGATGGTGTGGGTCGCCAGCACACAGGCCAGTGCTTGTACCTTTGCGACCGCCCTTTGCCCTTCTTGACAATTTCAGCTGTATCCTGCACGTGACATGTTTGGCACCGTCTAGCACAGCAAATGCTGAGTGACCGGAAGCCTTCACGGCTCTGTGAAATTCCAGATGCTGGTGGTCACACAAAAGCCCCGCAAAACAGACAGGATCAGCCATCCCAGGGGCGTCATTATCAGCAGTTCAATGCACTCCTGGATTGCTTTCAATTTCAGAGTAAACAAACAAACGCTGGGGCCTGGGCTGGGCATCTCAAGATCATTCGCTGACGTTGAGACTCACTGACTCACTTGACAAGTTTAGATACCATATTGGGATATTAAAGGTGAGCTCAAGGCGGCGTTTCGAGAGCACCTAGCCCACCTTCGTGACCCTGAGAGATCTGTTTAAATTGTTTTGAAGCTATTGCCCTTGTCATCCGCTGCTTGTCACGCCGCCCAATAACTGCCATGCTGCTGAGTCAGATTCAAAGTTAACGCGGGTCCGCATCTTCAGTTGACATCATTCAGGCAGATGGAGTGTTGGTACCTTATAAGTTCTGGGCTGTGAAACAGCATAGTTGGCTGTCGATTTGCTGGATCAGCACGTACACAATGTGGATAATAATCATCAACATCTCTGGAACCAGACAAACGCTCTTGTACAGGCTTACATATGTTGTTGTTTTGCAGGATACCGTCAGTGACTTGCAGGTCTTTGCAACGGTCAACTTCCTTCTCCTGATTCTGTTGGCGAGCATCCGGGCCTTGATTCAGATGTACGTGACTCAGCAGAACTCGGAAGACTTCTGGGACGACTTCTACCAGGCAAGTCCTGCGACAGCGATTTGTGGTTGAAAGCACCTGAACATGGCAAGAATGCTAGCGGGGAAGGTGGTCACAAAAGATATGTGTGGAATAATCAGTCATATCCACTCGCATGATTGGAACGTGAGGTTTTGAAATATGGAATGGAGCATCTTGGAGTTGAATGGTTGAGTGGTTGTGCAGCATGCGGTTCAGTGCTTTGCCAGACCTTGTGAGTTGTGGGTCTAGATGTCTGAAAAATGCATTAATGGGGACAGACACGGGGGTCGGAACCCAATCTAGCGAAGCACAGATGTCGTTGTGCAGCATCTTGCAGCACAACTCCAGCCAGTGCATGATGATGATGTATCTCTTCCTAACACTGCTGCATCCAAAATGGACATTGGGGACTGGAAGCACTACAGGAGAGCAAGTCAAGCAAGTATCCATCAAACGATCACTCATGCACCACGGGAAGCAACCAAGATGTTCTTCGTATCATCCTGTTGAGTCCTAGATGGGTTTGTTACTCTGTGCGATGCAACCGTCTGTTACCCTCTGTTTCCTCAAAGTATGGGTTCCCCAACACTTCCACCTTCACAAGTCGTCTTCTCACCATCCAAAGATTGCGCAGGTCTCTCAGCTCACCTTCGGCGAGTTTGGTACCGAGGACACGTTCCTGCAACAGGGCTTTTCACTCCTGGTTGCAACCATCGGGCTTTCAGGGTTCGCTCTCGTGCTGGCACTCGTCGAACAGGCTTTTCTAGAAAGCCTGGAGGGCAATGTCAAGGTGGGGAGCAAGGTTTACGAGGAAGGTCACACCTTGGTGCTCGCGTTTGCCCAATGCACTGGTGAACTGGAGGTTGTCGTCAAGATGACTCAGCAGGTGCGTCTTGCATCGCACCGATTGCTCACATCATACGCTGGAAGATGGTGTCTTGATGACTCAGCAAGCTGGTAGCGAGCATGCATCCTTCTATGAGTGTCAGGGTGAGCAGTAGCTCGAAATGAACACCTGAGGCAACGTTTCGCAAGACCGCTGTAAGGACGAGCATGCAATTCGAGCACGCATACTATCTGAGATAGAAGGGCAAGCAGGCGCATGGCAGATGAGTCACGGGATCACAAATCGCAGACTATCTGTAAACTAGAGTGCCCCGGTACAAGCACATACGTCTCCACCCCTCCCCGCATGGCTGTGCAAGCATTGGCTGGGCCGTTGTAAAGTGTCAGGAAGATGAAAGGGCAGGGGGGGGGGTAAAGCGCGTTTGGCGTAAAGCGTAGTTAGCTTCTGTAAGTTCCTGCGTGTCGCCTTCGGGGTGATGGTGATGGTGGCGCAGATTTTCAACAGCAGCACCTGGTGCCCTTGCCAACGTCCATGCCGATGCAACAGCGTTGTAAAATGACGATCATTGTCTGAACCTTACGATACTTGTGCCTGCGATGCAGATTTGTTTGGCATACGCAGACCTGGGGGGAGTGGCAATCGTCGTTTTGTCGGACATTCCCAAGCTGGAGATGGAGACCCATTTTCGGTGCGCAACTTTCGGTGGGGCTATTGATTCACCATTGAATTTGACCCAACATTGTAGATGTTTGGACAACAGGTCATGGGAGGATCCCAGGAACAGCATCTGGAAGAGAGCTGCTATTGTATTCCCAGAACGCGCATGGCACGGGTTCACGCGTGCCAGCTGCACCCACATTGTGTTTACTATGGTTCTGTTTCTCGTTCAAGAAATGTAGTCCATGATGTATTGGCTCACAAAATGATAACTGCATCCACATGGATATTGGCAACTTCAATTACCCCTTGGGAGGTACTTTGATACCTGAAATTGTCCTAATGTGCATATTGCTGTGGGTCCACAGGCAGGCCATCCCCAAGGACGACCGGCATGGAAGCTGCCTTGTGTTCCGTCAGGGCTCACCCCTGGTTCCAGAAGACTTGCTGCTCGTGAACGCTCCCAGAGCTGCCGCCACAGTCATTTTTTCCGACAGTAGCAGGTGCAGACTCTCCTGCTTCTGGGACAATGCTTCGCCATATCTTTCTTGCTGGTGAAGGCCCATCAGCGAATGCATGGTGATGTAATAAGAACTACTTGGGAATCAGTATAATCGTTACCATCACTCCTGGACCAGCCTGACTTACCATAGCCTGACCTGACATGTTTTCTTCTTCGTCGCCTTGCACCCTGCAAGAAAGGAGATCCGCCGCACCAAAAACCCGTCAATTCCTTTGGGAGGTTGTTGCAACCCATACTCAGAAACGTCCAGATGTCAAAAAATGTCCCAGCAGAGATTCCCAGAATTTTTAAGGCCTTAGGGGTAGAAAAGCCGAGCTGACAAACAAACAGATAACACGTGTGGATGCGCATCACGTGATCATGTTCTTCATGCTGACTCATCATGACTATGCAATCACAGAACACCAATCGAGGCAGACGCCCAGGCGCTCCGCACAGCCGTGCTGCTGGACGAGCTTGAATTTTCAGGGATACAGTCCCCAGATCTGCGCACAGGGCACATCATCGTGGAGATCCAGTCCATGAGCACCGCAGCGCTAGTCAATGCCTCCTGCTCCCGCCGTATCCTGCCCCTGCCAACGTACCAGCTGAGCGCTCGCAACATGGCAGCCCTCATCAAGCAACCTGTCATCTCTCAGATCTCCAACATGCTTTGGGACTTCAGCTCCAATTCACGAGTGCGTGACCCTTGTGCCTCCATATTGCAGGCATATTGCATCTTCTAGTTGATGTTTCTGGATGTATGATGTATGATACATCAATCTCGTGTTGGGAAAAATGATCATGGATCTTCTGCGACACTACCGCACCCATATGGACATTGGCATCGCCAAGAACTACTTGGAGTCAGTACCACCGTTGCCATCACCTGAGGCAAGCGTACCTGGACCAGCCAGGAAGAAGGTGTCAGAAATAACCACAAGCTTGGGATGTCAGCTTCGCTGCATCCCTCGGATATAAGTGGTTAGTTCCGATAGAAGGAATGTAAGCAAAGCTGTGTATCGGCTTGGCAACAAGCAGGTGCCAGGTACGCAGTCCAGTCCTGGTTGACTCACATGCTCATTTACTGATCTACCAAGTCCAGAGTTGACATGTTGCATCTGCAATGCAATGGCACAGTTCTTGCCAGGCATATCTTTTGTCTTGTAGGCACAGCCGAGAGTGTATTGAGGGTAAAGTTCCCATCTTGTGCTTGAGGACTGCCAATATCCTTGTGAATGCAGTAGTATTGTGTGGAGGTACATGAGCCAGTACAACAGCGTATATGAAAGATGCTTCAGAATTGCATCAATCCATAGGTGTATAGGTGATGATCCAACGAATGTTCAGCCAACATAAACGTTTGCACAGACCCAAAGATCGGTTGCAATGTCTGAAGACAGGGTGGGCATTCAGTCAACGCACATCGCGTGCAGGGCGCCATCGCGTACTATCCAGAGCTGGTGGGCCGCAGTTTTGAGGACGTGAGCTTCTCATTTCATGATGGAACACCTCTGGGGGTCTTGAACGCCCGCACCGGAGCTGTGAACCTCTGCCCAGACCTCGACTACGTCGTGCAGCCAGCGACGAGCTGATCCTGATGAGGCCGCCTGGATCTCAGCGATTGGAGCCTCTCCAGGTACCCCTTGAGGTGGCTGATGACTGGGCTCCCCCTTGCTCTGCTGTTGAGTTTTTTGACCTAGAGCGCGACACTGGGGCCTTCAGCAAGCTCAGTTTCACCTCAACAGATGAGAGCTATCACAAGCACCAGGCGCAAGGCCTTCGTATCGGCACCACAGGCACGGTGCTCATTGGTAGTTCTGAATGGCAAATTGGCGCGAGGCTATGCGCCTGTGCATCGTCTCGCCCGTTATGCACGCGAGCATCTAAGGCAGGCGTACCAGGCCTTCTCCTGGAGCGTTTAGATATTGTGTTGCAGTTTGACGGTGCTACTGTAAGCACCTGCCGAACAACGCGAGTCACATTGGGAATTGATGCAGTTGGTATAGTTCCAAGTAGTTCTTGGAGGTGCATATGTCCATGTGGATGTGGTAGTGTTGGACAAAAGCTACATCATCATCATCGTAGCTGAGAAGGCTGGATGTCTGATAAAGGGCGGCCAACACCTGCATGAGGGCTTTAACGAGGTCCGGCCCCCCTAGGCACCACAGGTGTGCTGCAATCGCATTCTGGAGGCAATGCGTCAGCAGCTGATGCGTGGATGTCTATTGCTGCTGTAGAGCAGTGCAGATTGTATCATGACCACGAAGTAACCTAGAACAACACACCCGCATCTACATGGATCAGTAACCCCCAAGTACAGCCTGGGAATATCATCAAGCCAACCTGCTTTCTCACTGCAGGCATTTACATACTTCCTCTGGAGTACACCGAAGGTACGGATGACTCAGAGGATCCTGCCAGGGTTCTCATCTGCGGTTGGAAGAACACTCAGTTCTGCTCCGCTCTCCTCATCGAGTTGGACCATGGACAATCGGCCCTTCCCGTCAACTCCCAAGTCACGTTTTTCAACGACCATGACCCTGCTGACTCCATCGACGCCGTGCTTAAAGCCGTTGAGTACGCTTCTCTTGCATTGTATCGCTTTGATTTCTGTTCTCCTATCTTGAGGCCTATGACTGTGCACATATGTGGTTCAGGGGAGGCTTGACTGCCTTTTTGTCCGATAATATATTGTCACTGATAGGCCGCGCATCAACATTGAGCCTTTTGAACCATGCTGCTTGGGCGCGGTTTTGCGTTGTCTTCTGCCTCTCATGCGTGCGTCATCTTGGGTTGCAGAAGGCCAGCCTATTTTTGGATGGTGCGAATAGCAGAAAGGTCCGATCATCATTGGCAGCAATGACCTTGCGCATTCAAGATGCATTGTCTTCTATCTACAAGGCTCTGGTGGGATAAGAGCAAGTCATCACCTCAAAGTGCATTTCATTTCAATTGAGGTGAAAGGAAACCAAGTGCATTGAGGCTATCAGGAGTGCTCTGCATGGTCATGATGATGACGATGCTGCAGTGCTTACAACATTACCGCATCGGCAATAGCAAGACAGGAAACAATGACACCACTACCGTTACCATCACCTGAGGTGAACTTGCTGTGACAAAACATGTCTCTTAGAATCTCACTTGACACCCGAATGTACCGGGACGCAGAACTGGGTCCAACGGAGCGTTGTCATGTCCAGTTGAGGTGTGGTGTCGTTGCACAGCTTCTTCTTGGTGACACATGGCAGACAATACAGTACACATTGCGGGTTGCATGGACCTGAGTTGAAGGTGTGCAAGGTCATACTCTGCAATGGACTCGTCGACCGTCAAGCAGGCAGTAAAAGCTTTGAACTGAATTCAGGCTGCGGAGAATCTCAGTTCGGCACGTCCGAGGCGATCCCCTGCAAAGGCGACAAGTCCGCCGTCTTGACCTGCCTTCTTACAAGAGCGCCATCATTTTGTCGGATGACACCTGGCTGGACCGCACCTCTCCCTCCGGTGCCACCACTGCAAGCGCACAAACAGACCTGCTGCGCCTGGACGCTTTGGTGCGGAGTGTGCTTACTGCTGTGTTGATGAATCAGACACGGTTCAATAACCGGTTTGTGGGTGCATGCGTATCCAGGCAGTACCGATACTGCTGATGACCATAACGTTGTTGTCGGTTGCATGCAGTGTTTCGCCAGAATGGGGTTTGACCACCATTTCTGCCCCTGTCATGTATTTTCAGGGGTGGAAATCCAAACATCATTCTCCGAGGCAAAACACTGGTTGCACGAGTCAAGGAGTCTCATGAGCCAAGGACGGCGATAGGCGGGCAATCGTGCCTGGCCGATGGTCATTTCTGTCTCGCTGCTCACAGAGCACTTGGCTCTTGCAATGTCGAGTGCCCTCGACGCGGAATGTGCTGTCATGCATGAGGCCATTCACATATCACTTTTAAAAAAGCTTGCACATGTTTCAACCCATGACAGCTCAAAGCGCGGGACATACAGACTATCTGTTATGATGTGTCTTTATAACAAACTGCCCCCACATGGACATTCAAAATGGGAGGATGATTTGGTTCCTTGATAGGATGCGCTCTGTGGTTACGTGATTGAGACCTAGGGAAGTTTGTTGAGGGATTCTCAGATGGTCCCTCCTTTCACACATGATGTTGATGATGTATATTTCCACAACGTTACCGCGACCGCGACCACATGGGCATTGGCAACTCCAAGAACTACTTGGGAATTAGCACTACCGTGCTACAGAGAGCGAAGTTATTGCAGATGAGTATAAGTCCTGATTAGTTGTTAATACAATGGTAGGGGTAGTGTCCTAGGATATCTGGGCGTGAGAACTGGACAGTGAATACCACTCATCACGGAATTTGGCTATTCCCCGCAAACTTGGTATCGCTAGTAAACCACCTCAGAAATGGTGTCTCTGCCATGGGGTTAAAACTACTTTTGCAGGTCATGGCCGCACAGCTAACATCCATGCTGTGGTTCTCAGTGACCCCGCTCAGAAATGGTGTCCATGCCACTGGTCCATAATACATGATGCCCCATGCAGGTGATGGTCGCGCAGCTCAACATCCGCAAAATCCTGCAAGACAACCAGCACCCTGACATTAACATCATCTGCGAGAAGCTCTCATTCAGGGGGGTGACCCGCTTTGAGGACCCATGCCGGCTACCGATGGGCACCTCAGTCAACTTCACGAGCTTCGGAGCCCGCCTGCTCGCGTTCATGGCCCAGAACCCCAAGCTGATGCTCCCCTACAGCTGCATCGGGGAGCAAGTGGCGATTGGAGTAATCGACAGCAGCCTGCTTTGCGCTAAAGGCGAGGAGGTCAGCTACTTGCAGCTTGTCAAGCGCGGGCACACCGTGCACCGGCACATTCTAGGGTTCTTCCAGCTGCCTGACCGCAGCGACAAATCGCTCGCGATTGTGTGCAATCCACTCGGGGAGGAGTTTCGACGGGACCGGCGCGTCTGGAATCTTGGTGTGCTTCCCTGTTGTGGTGCCTCGCTCCAGAGCTGAAGTTTTTAGTCAATACCTTTGTTGAAGTGATTTCTTGAATTTCTATAATCCGACCAGATGCGCACATGTTTCTGCGCATCTCTTATTTTGCTCCGAACGCGTGCAATATTTGTGGGCGAGGTGGCTGTGCGTTTCTTTGGTGCCCAACTTTCCCCCACAAGGACATTGCAGTCCGCTGCACCCGGCTTGAAGCAGGCGGCCCCGTCAGTGTCAAGTTGGCGATAATTTGTCTTCGAAAGCGGGGCTGGTCTGCATGCAAACATGTCCACGGGTAAGCTATCATACAGTCCCCTGGTCTCACGCGCCTGAAAGGGTATTTTAAAGGTGTTTTCTATCATCAATTCGATAGTCTCATGGATTTCCTACCTGCAGCGGGGAGGTACCAGTGCGTCTTGAGTGCAGATTCTGCACGATGCCTGAAAGAGAGCACGTTTCTGAAATTGAGGCAACTGCCAGCGCTTGCTGTAGTTCATAGTCCGCAACATTTAATGGCCTCCAAGCCTTGGAGGCCATTAAATTTTGCCCGCTAATTAGCTTTTTCCCCCTTTGAATCAACTTACAGTTAAAGTGAAAATTTATACCGCTATTAACGCCGCCGCTTTTTAACAGATGGCGGGCTCCGTCTTGGTTACCGCTGACCATGGGATTTACATCGTTGTGTTGATTTTCTGTACAAGTTCACTCGGTCGCTTCGCTCCCTCGTTCTCTCGCCCTGCGGAGCAGTAGCTGAAGCATACGGGTAGGGGAATGCATGGTAATGCAATACATAGACCTATGGAGGTGTGTGTCCACCTCTGTCAGGAGATACTTTGGTCATGGACAGTGCTACCTAGCAATTTGTCCGATAGAACTCTACTGTACTGTTGAACAGTACACGTCAATTAAGTATGGGCGTGCAATCCATCGTGTTTCCCCTATGGTCTTGCAAGTAAGGCGCTTGTCCCAGGCATTAATGACATTGTGCACGTCTTCCGGCAGCAAAATGCCTTCAGAGATTAGCTTTTCCAAAAGTAACCCCACAAACTGGATGCTGCCCGGACTTACGAAGCGCTTAAACGGAAGCCAGGAAGTTGAATGTGCCGGAGGATGTTATTGCAAACCTGGATGATCCAATTCTGAGGCATAGTATATTATTATGCTCTTCCTGACCTCTCCTATGCACTTGCTGGACTCGTAGCCATTTCTGGCATGCAAGGAGGTCATGCTATCTCACACACAGACATGCTCTGTTATCTGATGGATGGCCGTGCTTTCAAAGCGTCCTTGATACTTTAACGATGGCAACCTTACGCAACACGATGATAATGCGCCTGCTCCCAGCCCTGTCATACGCCCCGAAAGCCTTCGTTATCTTGAATTCGCTGCATTGCTGTTGCTCAGTACATTCCCAACACCGTTGACGAAGTTGTAATATATAATTCATGCCATACGAAACGGAGAGTCCAGACAACAGGCTTGCGATGCGCTCTCTTGCAAACTTACATTGACTGGTTAAGCTGTCAATCAAGGCCAACGTGTGGCCGCATTGCCTGTTCTCTAGAAAGCGGGCACGCCCATGCAGGCCACTTCGAAAACCTGGACGGTGAATAGATGTTTAAAACCCCTCTAATGAATTTCGTATCGATGAGATGCGATGTGGACAAAGCATGAGATGTCGAATGCTGCAATACTCGAATGCAACGGCTGTACATCACTATGTCGACGATAACCATCCCCTATTGATATTGCGAGCCCGCCGAAAACGCCAATCCTCAGCCCTAATCGTCAATGGATATCAAGAGGATGGACTGACTGTCCCATACTTGGGTGCATGGCTGCATGGTGTATAACCTGGGCAACATAGCATCAGTGAAAGCGAGTTGCAATCGTTTCGCCACATCGCCTAATCTTCATGGAGATTAAGAGGACAGACGGACAGACAGACAAACGCGACCTTTCACAACGAATTTCTGAAAGAGTATAAGAGAATAATAGTTTTGCACACTTCTGCTAGCGAAGTGCGTGACTATGGCGCTTTTTTTCTCTTGTACAATCGCATATGCCCTGGCAACTCGAAACAACGACGTCTCGCGCTCGAAGAAAGCACCGCAACGCGCAGAAGTTTTGGGAAAGATTTTTATTATTATTATTCGAGAATACGAAGTAATCCATTTTCACGGAAGAAAGCGACTCCAGCAGAAAGTGGAAATATAGTTCATACCATAGTAGATAGATCAATCCGGTGGTGTCGAAACACATGCAGCATACATCATCATCAAAAGCTCATGCCTACACCGTCTTTGAATGCGCATTTTGTGCGCTGACTGCAACGGGTGACGGTCAGCGATTCGCCAGACCATGTAATTTGTGGTTCGCGATGCCTGAAAATGTACAACTTTTGGCGGAGGGGGAATTGGGAGTCGAACCCCACTTTGGCAAATCACTGGTGACGGTGACTTTTTGCAGGCGATGGGAGCTGCAAGCTGATAGTCATGACACCACGTGAGCTGACTCAGCGCGACATGCGCGACAAGCAGCAGTATGAGCAGGAAGCTCGCTTCGAGGGGCAGTGGGAGGCAGCAATCGACATCATTCGAGCAGCTGACGAGGCAGATCTGCTCGAGCAAATAACCAGATCTGAGGATAGCTCGGACGCTCCCAGAGTGTCGACGCTGCTGCCTCTCGAGTCCTTCTCGGATTGGCAGATGGACACACACGATGACTGGGAGTGCCCGGCCGTACAACAGCCTGACTCAGCTGGCATGGCAGTCGCTGCAACAGGGGATGGGTCCGAGGGCGACGCAGGGGTAGACAGCTCGCAGACAGATAGGTTGCCTGAGGCGCAGATCCTCGCGGATGGTGAGGCGACAAAGGAACAGAGGGGTGAGGGAAGTGTGGATGTAAGCGGCACAAACGGGGCTGATGGCGCGCAACAGAAGCAGGTCACCCTCGAGCGCGCTGACTTGAATGGGAATGGGGCAGCTGCTTTGCAGTCTCAGGATGAAGAGAGTTTGCAGCGGCGCAAGGCTGAGGTCGATTGGTTTGGCGTGCACGTTCCGTTGGAAGAGTCTACCTTGCCGGAGGTTGATGATTACCGCAACGGAAGGAGGGGCAAGCCCAGGAAGAAGGGTGCCTCTGCTCCTTTTGGCGACGCCCTTTTCCAGCTGCTTAGAGACAGTGTTTCCTCCATGAAGCAGCCACCGCTGTGAGTAGACCTGGCTCCCATTTCTGAGTACCGCTTAGAAAGGCCAGGCACGACAGATCAGCTGGTGAAATAGATGAGCAAACCAAACACACTTGGTGACTTCGTTAAAAAAAGTTTTGCTTGAGTTTAGACAGATGTTGAGCAGGGACTCGCATTTTGGCATTCGTGGGAGTTGGATTGTGCAGATATGTGAACTGATTCTTTGCTTGGCTGTGTTGAAGTAGTGTTTTTCCATAGTATCCGTGTTGACTGCGGGGGGAGCACATTGTCCAGATTCACGGGTCTAACCGTGCATGCTCTCACAGGCTGCTGAGAAACAGCGTGTGTGCGTATTGTTGACGCAGCAGTGAAACATGTCGTTTGTGCTTTCCTTTACTCGGGTGACGACTTCGTTGGTTTCGCATTGCTGATGTTGTCATCAGCTTCGCTTTCACATCCATCTGCTGGCAGATCACAGCTAGGCCATGGGGAACACTCACCGTACCGGAACCCTATCCCCGCGTCAGTATGTAGGTTGGCAATTGCAACGAGACAGGGCTTGTGTGTGTGTGCAATCTGCCTTCGTAACCATCGACCAATTCATCCATGTTTCGATGGTAATGTGCATGTTTGACACTTCACAACGCTCTTCCGAAACGATGTAATGCCGTAGCGTCCACGTCTCAACTCGTCCTCGCGTTCGACTTGCATTCCTGTCACACAACCAACTGCCGCCAGAAACCAAAGCCCCAATGATTATCGTAGATACTAATTGATTACATAGGGAATAGGTATAGCACAATGCCACCTAGCAAAGTGCGAACGCCTAGATCGCCAGTGTCTGCAGCTGACAGTATCAGAGCAGGCCTCTACGACGACGATGATCCTCGGGACAAGCCTGCGAAAAGGGTAAGTTCCGCATCGAAATCACTTCATTCCAGGACCTGGCGGTCTTCTGTGCACAGAGTCTGTCGTCTACAGCATCTTGGAAGAATAGTTCGATGCCCACCGGTGTCGCCAACAGGCCTAGGTGGGACAAACTCATCAAATTCAACATCACTAACTCGTCATGGCCCATATATATCACGGGAATCTTGTCTTTTCAGCCTCGAGACAGGCTAGGAGGGGGCTACAATGAAACTTCTATCAAGCGCGTTGATGTGAAAATATCAAGCAACCACAGTGGCGTTCCGAGGGAAAGCATGGTTAACGTCAATCGCCAGTGAGAAAATGGTCGAAAAGATGTGCATTCTCAAGTTAGATTACGAATGGCCAGTCCTTGCGCTTGGAAAATTCGTTTGCGGACGGTGCAACTATCACATGTCACGTGTCAATACAACCCTGCACCACCTCCCGTCAATGGGGCTGCCAGCATCCAGGAAACCCAAGTACGCTAAACAATCGCCAATGAGAGGCTGTATTTCATAATCACTATCTGCACGTTTCGTTACCTGGTTGTGTCGAGGGCCACACATCCCTAAGTCTGTGGGTTGACATCAACTTTGTCACTGCCTTGGTCACAAAACTTCTGATGATGCATCGTTCTCCTAATGAATGGTGTTTGAATCTCCATCTTTGTTCCTCTGGGCTGGTCGTTCATGGGTCTGCAGAATGCTCAAGTGCCTGGGGTGATGCGCGGGTCTGGCACTTTCTGGTAATTGTTGGTGCGGGGGTGGGTCAGCCATTGCACACACACGCACACACCTCCCATAATTTTGCTTGTGAAAACGCTTTCACCAGAACCTGATACCGCATACAAGAGAGCGCTTCAATCAGGGAACTTTGCTCCATTTGTCTCCTCCAGGACGCTTCAGTGAATTCTATCTATGTATGGGCAGCATTCTGCTCGTATCGGTTGGACAGGTCATCGCAAAAAAGGGCCCTAAAATTATCCCTAGAAGGGGCACATGCTGGTGCTTGGAGCTGAGCATAAGCAACCCCATGACCAACCCATCCACTGGCATTTTTGGTCATGATCGGTTAAGGTAGGTTCAGCTACCCAGAGCAATTCAATACATGCTGTTGCTTTCAGCTCTGTATAGTTACAGTATACTCTGTATGTCCTCGCAGCGTTGCCACATCCACATGGACATTGCAAGGGCAATTCTGTTAACAGATCATACAGGTTGGACGAGTGCAAGCGCTGTATGTGCTCTGTTGTGGCCCAAAGAGAGCATGCTGTTTGTGCGCCGGCTGGAATCACCGAATGTATCTGTAAGGCGGCGATTCAGAGATGCGTTTGACGGTGCGATTCAGGGATGCGTTTAACGGTGAGAGAAGTGGCTTGCAGAGGCGCCATCGCATCCCGGTGTGGCAAGTTGGGTCGTGTGTTTGCCTTGTTTTGGTGATCTGCGCAATTGCAATCCCTCTCAGCCTCATGGGAAAGCGCAAGCACCGCAGGAAAGTGGTGCGGGTCCCTCCGAGCATTGGCCATGCAAACCATGCTTTGTTGACATGCAGATACAGCACTGGATGAGTTACACGAAGCGTATCAGGCAAGCTGGATCCGATGGCAAAATGGTCTCACCAAAATGGGTTGAATAATGCTACTGCCTGCGTGCAGTATTTTGAGATGTGCATCTCGTGCTCGTACAGGCACATCATGCGCAAGCTTACAGCAGAAGTGCTGCGAAGCCTCCGTAGAGAAGCTTTCGGTGAAACCTTTTGTAGGCATCCACTGTCATCAGGAACGCGGCCAATCTCGGGTTTCTCCGGTTGATTCTTTTGCGATTTGACAGCAAATGGATCAGTTCAGCTGGCTTGGGGCATGAATGATAGCATGCAGATTCCCAAGCAGTTCTTGGAGTTGCCAATGTCCATGTGGATGCTGTGGTGCTGTGAAATGAATGCGTCATAATCATGCAGGATGAACTTGAAGATTTCCCACCACGGTTGCTGACGCGGGTGCAAGGGGGCAATGGCAACATTGAAGACATGCTTCCTGCTACGGTCAGAGACAAAGTGCTCGAGTTGACCAATTTCAAAGAAACAGGACTAGCCGTCCTGAAATTCGACAACGCCCAGATCATGACAGAGATTTGGATCTGGCTGGACAATACCTATGGAGACAGTATGCTCATTTTGCATTTCATCTCACCTACAAGGGCATGCACCCTTGGTTGTCCTGCATGGTCAGCATAGGTAACCCTGGGTTACTAACCCAACAGGTATCAAGCCATAATCATCAGAGCTTCGTCCACTTTGGAAATCAATGGATACTAAGGGCGGAGCTGTGTTACAAAGTACCTTGAAATGTTCAGGACGAAATGACGGCGGCCTCGCAATCTAGAACTGCAGATCTGCAGCAGGCCAGCTGCTGTGTACAAAGTGCCATGTGCTGGAACCACTGCAGCAGGAGAGAGCACTTTCAATCACATCGTTCAGTTGCACTGTCTAGCTGCTACAGACACACAAAAAACAGCTTGACTGTGGGATGCAGACATGTATGAAATGGGTTTGAAAAGAAGCAAAGCGGTTCATGGATCCTGGATCCTCGAGCCTTGCCCAGAGAAACCATGCGCGACACCATCGGGCACGCTGACGTCTGGCCGTGCACGCAGAGCTAGAGGTGCTGACACAGGACTTTCCGAGCGCAATCGACGGCGGTGTAGTCCACGATCCCCCTGACCATGATACGTATCATCAGGCCAACAACCTGTCGCATGACATTCTGCGGTCCTCTCCTCGTCGGCTGCTGGAGGTACCTCTTCCCACATACTTGTATGCGGTAGTGTTGTAGTTTGATGCATCATGATCACTTGTCCATTTTCACTCGGATGCGGTATTGCTAATACATCACCATTGTACTGCTTGCCAGCGGGAAATGGACGCAAGCATAGAGACAAAGGGTGCAACGGAAACAGCAAACTACACGGGCTTCTCCATCGCCAGTCCTCCAAGCTGTGCAGCCACCTTGCTTACTGCCTTGCTTGTTTACAAGTTCCGTTGGGACAATTAACGTCACTGACTTGTCAACGCATGGCAGCTGATATGGTAGGACCTTTGTCCCAGATGTCCACCCCTCTTTTTCGAGATGCATGTTGACAATGTGCAGCAATCCGCGGTTTGGATCCTCAGGGCACGATTTGTCTCAACATGTAGAAAACTTTGTGGCTCGTTAAAAACTTCAGGTCTGTTTTGAAGACTCTGAAGTACGAAGATAAACCACATGACCCAGGAAATGCGATGCTTAAGTCAAGTAAAACCATCCGGCATTGACCACATCTGGCTATGCAGGACGCACCGAAGACCCTGGATCAATGGCACCTTGAAAAGGGCGATGTTCAAATGGCATGGACGATATCAATGGGGGAGGGGATCGTGATTGCGATTGTTGACACAGGCTGCGATTTTTCTCACCCAGACCTCGCACCAAACGCCTGGGTGAATGAGGGTGAGATCCCAGGAAACGGAATCGACGATGACGGCAATGGCTATATAGACGACATCAACGGTTGGAACTTTGGAGAGAACATCAACGATGTGAGTGATACCAACGGCCATGGCACCCATGTTGCTAGCATCGCAGGTGCTTCAGGCTCCGTGAGGGTCTCTGGGGTGGCACCACATGCGAAGATTATGTGCTTGAAGATACAAGACAACGGCGGGCAGATCTATGCTTCGTACATCTTTGCTGCCTTCGAGTACGCCCGGAAAAACGGCGCTCACATTGTATCAAACTCCTTCTCCAACACGTACTGGAGTCTTCCTGACGAAGCTGCAGGTATGCGAAAACTCCAGTCTGCCGGCAGTTAACAAATTACGTTCATGCAGACCTCGTGCTCATGAACTTGGCTCTGAAACCGCTTCTTGTTGTTGGATTTCGTGCAACCAGACCTGATAACATTTCGTGGAACCAGACAACACCTCCAATAAGGCTGTTGACCTCTTGTGTCATCTCAGTATGCAGAGGATGGATATTGCAAGCGGGAGGTACTGCACAAAAGCAGCACAGAGTATGTAGTCTTGGTGATTACACCCCCAACCCAGGTCAGGCTATGGCAATCAGGCTGGTCCAGGTGAGCTTGCATTGGGCGATGGTCATGGTAGCACTGATGCCGAACTGTAGTTGGAGTTGCCAATAAGTGGTCCATGTGGATGCTGTAGTTTTGTAAGTAGACATCTCGTCATCAGAAAACAGGGCACATGTGCAGTTCAAAGGTATACTTCGTGGTCAGCATATGGGATGCCCGTACGTTGTGTAGGTGCAAAGCAACAGGATCAAATCGACTCATTCACACAAGCGGTCGCTGCGCTCGATCGAGTGGGCATGCTCGTGGTTGCTGCCGCTGGAAACGAGCAGCAGGACAACGACGCAATAGCGAGGCTGGGCTACCCCAACTCACCAGCAAACATCAACACTGACAACGTTGTGGCAGTCGCTGCCACCGACATCAACGGGGCAACCTGGTCTGAGGGCCCAGCGGACCCTAAAGCAAAGGTTCCAGGCACAAACTACGGCCAAGCTACTGTTGATATTGGTGCACCCGGGGCGCAGATCGTCGCAGCTCAGGCTTCATCACGGGGAAACCGAGGCATCGAGAGCAGGTGTGTTGTAACAATCCGCATAGCAATCCGCTGATGCCTGAGAAGCACGCCGTGCCACAAGCGATTGACGTGGTCCTATCTGCACGGTCCTATTAGCACCTTCTGTACCCTGGGCTCTGGCGTCGGGGCATGCGCTCGGAGAGATCCCTGTCGTCGCAGTGCGCGTCTTGAAAAATATAGCGTGCAGCTCGATTGAATTTTATCATCGTGCACCTGTACAAGCATTCCCAGAATTAGCTGAAGATGTTGATAGATTTGGGTGCACTGGGACATCCGTTCGTCGCGTACAGAATGTATGTGGGCGTTGGGTGAACAAGGAGCTGCATTGCTGCATGCTTGTGCAGTGTTTTGACAGAATCTGTGAATTTTGGGGTCCACATGCGCGAAAAGACATGAATTTTGCCGGGGGGGGGTGCGCATCAAAACCCCCCCATTTTGGTGAAGCATTGCGCTTGTGCTCCTACAGAGACCCTCTTGAGTGTAAACGTGCAACTGCGTTGCACCGTCACATTCAAGAGGCGACGCAGGTGCATGAGAACGAGGGCTGAATGTAGTTCACGACGAGGTATTCGATGGGGCATGCAAGATGGCATGGAACCGGAAAGCCTGCAGAATCTGCACCGACCAAAGCAGTGATTTCTAGGCCTCATTGTTTCTGATCTTGCCAATGCTGCATGGCTGAAGCTGCCTGCTGTATTTGTTGTGCCGATTGCTGCATTTTGGGGGCAGTGATCACAGGCCATATGGAGGAGACGTGCAGAAGTGGTGCAGCATAGCTTTGTTTTTGCCGCTACAGGTACCCTGCCGACCCAAGAAAATCACTCAATATTCGGCCCAGTTGATGGCATCAATCACGTGATACTCACCGGTAAAACCAGCCTTGGTTTGCAGGTCTGGAACATCGATGGCCACGCCGTTTGTTGCGGGCACTGCGGCGCTGATTTTGGCGACGCTTGCAAGCCAGGACGGAGTGTACTTCGGACGGGCTGCTGAAGTGAAGAAGGTGCTCTTGGGAGCATTGCAGCCATCAGCACCCCTCGGCATGACTGGGAAGACACTCTGGGATGCGGGCAAGATCGGAAACGGCATCATGTCGCTCAGCTTGGCCACAACATATGCCAAAGATGGTGTCCCTGAGACCTCAGAATTGTTGCAGCCGCCTCCGCTCGAGCTGATTGCACCGCCTCCGCCCTTTGTTGGGTCTTTTACATCCGAGGATGGGTTCCAATCAGGAGGTTTGTTGTTCCCTTCAAACGCTGCATTGAGACGACCACACCTAGAAATGTAGCTGCTCAATGAGCAGTGCTCATACTGCTGTGCATCATAATGGCATCAAGTATCATCGGTCAGGACATGTGCATCAGCAGATTGTTTGGTCCTGAACATCATCATATCCCATCTCCTGAAACCCAATGGACACTACCCCACCCACAGGACTACGGCGTTTCATCTAAAAACCACTTCAAACCACTGCTAGCTGACCTGTATCGGCTTTTTTTACGCTTGTTTTGTGCCTCTGTATGTAGTATGTAGGACTCGCACACAACCCTGCCCGAACTGCTGGCACTCACGAGCGGTGGGTGCGCATTCACAAGAGGTCAAACCCTATGGTTCTGAGCCACATGTCTATGCAGATGCGGGTAGTGATGTAAAAAGATGAATCCTCACCATGTGCACAGGCAACATTCGTTGCATGAGGCAAGCCAGCCGGCCAGGTCACCGCAGTGTACAATGCATTGCTCATACAATAGGGCTGTACAAAAGCGTACTTGGCTGCGCATTTGTTGGATCATCACCTACAAAATTTGATAAGGAAAATCAGCATTTTCGCTACCAGGCATACGCTTTTGTACGGGCTTGTGTATGGGCATCACTGCTGGCCAAATGTATCCTGGTCATTGGAATCGACCATACTGTCGAGCATGGACTTTCGGCTTAAGCGTCCACGTGATCTTTCCTCTCTCCCCAACACCCACAATCCTCCACAACGATCATCATATGCAGATAGCATCCAGGAAAACCCAAAACCTCCAGGATCACTCGGATTTATTCAAGCCGCCCCACCGCCAGCAGCAACTGGGTTCATGTCCCCTGCACAGGCCACCCCTCCAAATGCCGTGGGCTTCACGCCCCCACCTCCACCTTCAGGCACGGCGTACATCGCTGTGAATGGGGGTACCAAATACGTCAAAGTGCCTGGCGGGGGAGACAGGAGCAAGCAGTGGGACGGAACAGAGTCATTGTACCCTCACACCGTGGCGCAAGCGCGCATTCTAGGGGTCAACCTTGAGTTCTATGCTTACTCTGATGCCATTGACAGCATGAAGGG
This sequence comes from Nuphar pumila, assembly GCF_984573655.1. NCBI lineage: Eukaryota > Viridiplantae > Streptophyta > Magnoliopsida > Nymphaeales > Nymphaeaceae > Nuphar > Nuphar pumila. The sequence continues at coordinate 42,762 of NW_028323205.1, read as the reverse complement.
ACCCAACATCCCAATCTATTCAACTCACGCCATCAAAGGGTTCGACTTCCACAGTGCAACCGTCGGTGCGTCTCCACAAACATGGTTCCCTGAAGAACAGAATGTCAGGTCAGGATATGGTAAGGCTGGTCCAGGTACGCTTGCCTGAGATGAAAGTAATGGTAGCAATGATTCTCGAGCAGTTCTTGGAGTTGCCAATGTCCATGTGGATGCAGTAGTGTTGTAAAAAGATACTTCATCATCACAGAAGAGTGATGTTGCCCCATTGGATCCTTTCCCTCAGTTCGGCTTCACCACACCCAAGCTGCAACAGCAAGAGCCAATGTACGTATGGATGCGGCGATGTTGAGCAGCAGCGTCGCCACTGCGTGCATTGATCAAGATGCTGTTGATGATTCCTTGACCGCTGATGTTGAACAAACTGTACTCTTTCAAACTGGATACCTGTTTGTTTCGGCCCGATCATTAGTTCGTGCTCTTATCTATGTGATGAAACGATGAATCATTTCAGCACCGTACAGCATCCATATGCACATTCGCAGCTCCACGCGCTTGGGAGTCAGTGCTCCCATTACCACCACCCGAGGAAAATGTTCTCAGCTTAGATGTCATCCAATCAATCATTCAAGGTCGCCTTCATTGCAGCTTTCAGAATGTGAACGCATGCAATGGTGCACAAACGATTGCTTGATTTCATGATCTACTCTTGCAGCAAATGCGCTGTAGTGTTCAGACTACATCACAGTCTATGCATTCATGCAACTACTCTGTCCTAACTATCTCCAGATATTCTACCTCTGTTCCGCCCTTGGTATGCGTCGTGTTATCCGAGGTGCGTGTGGCATCCGAGATGCGTGTGGCAGAAGCTCCAAATAATGAGTATTGCTTGACACCCGATGGGTTCATTCAATTTATTGTGCAGGTATGGAGGGTGTCTTTGATTCTGGTGATCCATACAGAAACATGTTCATCGACATGTTTGGTGTGAAAGTCAATTCCCAGATGCTCCTGAGAATGGGAGACACACACTTCCGGATTGTGTGCAACAGCAAGAGCCAGCTCCACATCAACAACAGGCTTGTGATTGACAGCTCCCATCCAGGCGACAGTGGCGTATCCGAGGTGTTTGTTCTTCTTGCACAGCTCCTATGAATGTCCCATTGTTGATGGGCTTCATGACTCCCAAGATGCAAATCATGATTTCACAAAGCACATGCAGCCATCCATACTCAAACCATGCTGTATTTCGCGCTGTGTACGGCACAGGGCAGGTCTTAGGGATGCACACACCATGTGATTGGTCTAAGTCAGGAACCTGTGTGAAGCGACGCTTAGACTATGGTGATGATAATGCTAATCACCACACATCCAGTGAATGGAAAATCCGGGTTGAGGGACATCCGAATGGCAGGACAGCATGAATTTAGTGCGCCACAACCCTGAATGTGCCTTACATGTGTTGGAGATTGGGTGATGCATGTCCTCATGCAGTGCAAGATACATGGTCACTTGTGCTGTGTGATGATGAGAAACCTTGTTACATCACTACCGCATCTACACGGACATCAGCAACTCCACGTTGTACTTGGGCTCAGTGCCACCATTGCCATCACCCGAGGCAAGCTTGCCTGGACCAACCTGATTTCCCATTCTTGATTTGTCTTATTCTTTGTCATACACTCTGTACAAAAGGGGACCATGTAACGATGACGATGTATGTTGTACTTTCCTGCCATTATCTATGTGATGTAATGGTAGCACTGATTCCCAAGCAGTTCTTGGAGTTGCCAATGTCCATGTGGATGCGGTAGTGTTGTAAAAAGATACATCATCATCATGTAACGATGTATCGTTTGACATTGCTACTGCATCCACATGGACATTGGCAATGCAACACAGGTGACATCTGCAGCCCTGGCAAGCATTCTCCCCTGCTTTCAAATAACTTGCCGGTGCTTTGCCAGAATGGCTCGACCACCATCTCGTCCTGAGATTTCATGCATTTTCGGGCATCCGGACCAGAGAAATGACGGGGTCTCGCAAACCATTTCTCACTGCACACGTGGACTGCAGGAGTACGTGATGTCCATAGAAAGTGATATGTTGGTGAACTTGGACCTCCTCATGATGCACGAAGTCGGAGACCATGCCCTGATACTGGAGGTCAAAGGGCCTGGCGACAACGAATTCTTGGAAGTGCCGGCATCCCGCGTGGGCATGGATGCTGACACACGCGTGAAGGGCTGGCAGCACCTTTTCGACGTACCGACCGGAAGTATGATAGTCCTTCTGACCGAACAATTCGACATTGTGTCTGAGTGAAGCGAGAAACTATTCGTCTGGCAAGATAGCGTAGCTGGAACTGCTGGTTGCACAAAAGCTGGTGCTGCTTCCTCTTGGTTTCAGCATGAGTAGTGTTGAGGTGCTTCGCCCTTCAAAATCGGCGAATCAGCCCTATCTACTAGATGATTCACCTATATCGTCGCCTCCTGTTGCAGAGTTTCGGCAGAGCCTGTGATTTTGAGGTCCGCTTTCCAGAAGCTGCATGGTGTTTGGGGACGGAAATGGGGTTCGATTTCCATTCTGGCAATCCTCTGTCCTATCGTGCAGGCCCGGCAATGTTCACGACTGCAAACGCAGCATCCAACGGGCTGTTGATGAAAGCGTATGCTGCGGCACCTCCCACGTACGGAGGCATGCCGTCCGAGCAGATGCCGGAGTGGAATGATGTGCATGTGACGAGGGTGGGCATCATGATGGGGTTTCCAGGCCAGGCCACGAAAAATACGACATCTCTGGACCTGCTGGACGCATTTCCGAGGGTCGAGTCCCCAAGATTTATCGAGCTTTCTGGCGTCCTCGCCATCCCGCCAAACCGGCTCTTTCGAGTTTCAGCTGCGGTGCGAAGGAGCGTGCGAGCTCTACTTTGGAGGTGTGTGCTTGTGCCGGGCTGGAAGGGCGGCACAAGCAGCGTTTTGCCAGAGCGTGTGATTTGTGGGTCTAGACGCCCGTAAATGCATGAACAATGAGGACAAAACGGGGGTCGAAACTCATTTTGGCGAATCACAGGGGACAAGAGGAGTGGGAGGCAGAAATCTTTGTTGCAGACTTCCACAAACGTTTGCTCGGTCATATCGCACATCGAGCTTTATGCCATATCCAATCGTCAGCGAAAGCTGCTGAAAGAACAAAGGAAGCTACGCGCCCTAGCTCCCTAGCTTGAAAGCCTGTGTTGCCTTGATAACAGAGCTCGATTTCCTATGCTCGTTACGCGCAGTAAGAGCCGTGATTCTGCAAATTTCATCATCAGTCACAACACCAACTCACAGCTGCCACCATGGCGTTCATGGCCGTCGTGTGTTGGCAGAGGGAGAAAGATGTATAAGTATGGTGCACACCCCTTGTCACAAATGCTTCAATGTTCCTCACTTATTGTAATATCGGCATGCACGTCGTGCACACGATAGGGTGAAGTGCGCACATTGAAGGTTGCTCAATCAGACCACAGAGTCCTGCAACTCTGCTTTTGAAAACCATGATCTGCGCATAATGGCAGTTTGAGTATGGTAGCGATTTGCATCTGCGCCTTGTTACACCTCGTTCCAGAGCTCCCATTGATCGGCAATCATCAGGCAATAGTCTAAAGCTGCTTCGTACAAGGGTGATGCCATGCTGCCATCAATCAAGCCTCACTGGCTGTCTGGTGTGCCTTTTTTCGAGGCATAAAAAGGCTGAGTACAGCTCATGCAAGGACCCTGTAGTATTGCATTACGGCCTTCTAATCTCCTATAGCACTTATTCCCAAGTAGTCCTGGGAGTTACCAATGTCAATATGGATGCGGTAGTGATATAAAAGATACATCATCATTACATCGCACAGAGAAAGAGCAAGAGCTACGGCTTAGGCCGAAAACAACCACATCAACACATTCGAAACAATACAGCTCATTGAACGTCGGCGGTCGGGACAGGCAAGCCTGTCATGAACGCGCGGCCGCTCGCACGAGCCAGAACTTGAAGAGAGCGCCGATACATCACACCATTGCCCCTACAAAGGCCGATGCTGAGTTCACGAAGCGCGTTTGTGACAAATCCCGCCTTGATAACATCCCCTCCAGCGCTCGCTGTTGTCGCTAGAGTATTGAGCAGCTCCATAGCCCCGTTCCCCATGCGCCCGAAAGTTTCATGCGACAGCGGGCTGAAGACATAGCCGTTGGGGTCAGCGGATTGATACTTTGTCCGCTTCAGTTGATCGCGATGCGCCGCTGCGCCACCCTCTGTCTGTGCGATTTGCGCAAAGGAGGGTGCGCAGGGGTGCACCACTGAGATGTCCGCGACCGTGAGTCCGCCGGGTAGAACGAGCAAGATGTCTCCACGCGCAGCAGAGTGGGCTGCGATTGGGGCAGCTTGCACGCCAGGCAACACTCGGAGTGTTGGCTCAACAGATGATGCAATCCCAGAGCGGGAGGCAATGCGGCGCCAAATCTCTGTGAGAATGTTGTGGCGCAACGTCATTGACGTGCACTGTGACCTGATACATCATCATCATCATCATCTCATGCGCCCGCTGCCTTGCAGGCCTGCTGTGGTTGGAGCACAATGGTAAGCACTCATTTGAGGAGCTCTCAAGGCCAGGCGTGATCAACGTGTCAAGGATCGGACCCTTCCCATTCCGGCTCCTGTACTATCACAACTCTGACAATCCCGCTGGATTGCAGCTGCTTGTCAGACTCGCCGACAACAGCCGCCAGGCATGCTCCTCTTTGATGATAAGAATTTGAGCCTGCATGCCTAGTTTTTCTTTTTGGGAAGGCAAAAGCGCACATGATGCCATGTCACACCATGCCACGCCAGGGTTCTCAAGGCATTTAAAGGGAAGCTGCAGAGGATTGGAACTGCAGAGGTCTCAGCTTTTCCGCAACAACCGATAGGCACGTTCAGTTGTGTTTGGCCAGTATGCCTCGTATCACAGCTACCTTCTTTCTAGCTAGACTGCCAGTTCAACCTGTCTATGATGCGTGATATCATGCATCATGTTGATACCGTCGTCGACGCTGACCCTTGGTCAGCACTCTTGCGACATCTCAATTGCGACTTACAATCCTGACGTCCCGTCTCGTATGGAATGTGTCTCGTATTCAAGATGGTTTGTGTATCAGACCTGAACGCATGTTTATCATGGCGGAACTTGCATATTGATATGCTACCGCACCGGGCGATACCAGGCGTGCTCAGCACTGGCACAGTAGGGGAAAGACATGGGGTATATTCATGGTTGCAGTGAGCATCAGCACTGCCTGCAGGTAGAAACATCAACCCCAGTGGCCGCCACTTCTGGAGAGACTGCAGCATCGGTAATTTCAGTGAGCCCGCCTCTGTCCAGCCCACCGCAAAATGGCTCAACATTGCAACAACCAACGAGCCCGCCACCCAGTCCGCCACCAGCAGGTGCAACAGGCCCATCGGATACAACTGCCTCACCTGCAACTGATGTGACTAGGCGGAAGCTGCAGTCATCAGATCCTGCTTTCACAGCAGCCTGGCAGCCTATCTCCTCCGATATCCTGTTCACAGATGCCGCCATGGAGCATGCCGACATGCACACTGGATCCATACCCGGTGCGGTTCCTGTCCAGATGCGCTCTCTGCCTCTGAAAACATTTACATCAAGTGGAGTTGCCACCACAGAAATGAGCGATTGAACAGGGCTGCAGTAAAATTGGAATCACTGTTTGTAGTTTGGCTGCTAGATCACAAGTCTACAGAGGAACTAGCTGTAGATAGACAGCCTTCTGAATATGCAAACAACTCAACATTCCCCTTTGGGACAGTCTGCAAACAACTATAGATCCGAAGTTTTCCCCGCAAGCAGGCCTGCTTGCGGGGACGAGAGTTCAAACAGTCTGACAGCGATCCAGCGCGGTGGATTCTTCGCGGGCTCAACGGGGTTTTGTGTACTTGCGCTGTTCTATGTTGATGACGGGCTGGTGGCAGCTCGCACTGTTGAGGAGGCAGACGCGTTGGTGATGATGATGTATTTTTTTACAACACTACCTTATCCACTTGTTGGTAGCATGAAATGCAGAATGTTCCAAATCCGAGAGCTCAGGGCGCCTGAAGATGTTGTGGGTATCTGGATCACGCTGGATCGCGTGGCGTGCACCGTCTCGATCGAACAAGAGAACAAGACACATGCCCTGGCTGCAAGGGTCAGACCTTTGTTGTCATGTTAGGTTTACCAGTTGAGGTTAGGCTGCGAGATCAGACGTCCACAGAGAAATTAGCTATAGATAGCCAACCACCTGGCTATGAAGACAACTCAACATCATAGGCGAATAGCTGAGCCTTATCTACCGCCTGGCTCGCCAGTGGCTTTTAGCCGGCAACAAACTGACAGAAAACTGCTCAAGCGCAGGGCTGCGAGTGGAAGTGTGGCCAGCAGGGGTCGACATACTCACAGCAAAACCACTGGCGTCCCGTCGTCTGGAGGTAGGAAAGGCGATCAAGTTTAGTCTGCAGAGTTTCATGGAGGAGCTTTCGGCTGGGCGGTATGCCGTACAAATTCACGGCTACAGTGCTCTTGGAGCACCTTACATTGGAGCCCAGCACCAACAAGGGCAGGCCACGATACACATCGCACACACGCTGGTGCTGGTGAGTGACAGTGCGAACAACGGCGGCAGGGGCAAGTCCCTCGCCACACCCCTGCCGTTCATCCCCACAGGCGAGACTCTGTTTCACCTTCGAGCTGTGTTCACGTATGCCTCTCTCACTTTCTCAACATGCTGTGATACTTCAAAGCAGTGCTTCGCCAGGATGCGATTCGCCCATTTCTGTACCAAAACGTCAGGCATATTTTCAGGTATCTGGGTCTGCAGATTACACGACCTGGCAAACGGCTGCTTCATAGTGAGTTGCGGGATGATGCTGATGTCATGTACTACAGCATCCCCATGGACGTTGGCAATTCCAATGATGCAGTCTGTTTACTGTTTCAATTTGTATGGTGGTCACATGCATGTGTTCATGCTCGGTCACGCCAGCATATGCCTACAGACTGCAAGCACGAGGGCGGAGCCGCTTGAGTGCGTCCCCTGTGGGCGCAATGAGCGTTTGCAGCGACATGCAAAATACATCGAATGCAACCAAAGAGGATAATATACCCACGCATTCGGCACTTGCATCGTAGGAAGCATCTACACGGAGAGTTCATGTACAGTGTTACATGGCTCCCATCCGACTTGCGTTACATCATGCCCCAGGTCAGTCTGATGATCAGGATTCACAAACCAAACAATACGCCTGTTTCAACCGACTTAAAAATTAAAAATTAAAAATCTGTTCGGGAGACTTTGGTGTCGGTTCTCAAGGCAAACAGCTTGTTTTGGGTCAGCATACAGTTCCTGCAATTGACACGCAACCTCGTCATGATGACCGTTAAGATGACCAGTACAATAAGGATGGCGTCTTGCCCAGATGGTTGATAGATTGTGCTAGGAAGCACAGGCAGACGCAGAGGATGAGTTGAGTGTATGTGATGCCATTCTTGACACAATGCCGTTCCTATCCTGATTCCTAAGTAGCACTCGCAGTTGCCAATGTCCATGTGGATGCTGTAGTGTTGTGAAACGATACAGCATCATCGTCTCAAGACTGCTCGGGGCTAGAATGGCACGATCCTCCACAGAAGAGTAGGCCTCCTTCAATGATGTAATGATGTGTTCGTTCGTGTATCGTTCTAGAACACCACCGAGGAGTTGACATCATGTGGATGTCAACTCCTCTGCACTGGAAATTGCAGGCAGCGCTTGCACACTCTGGGCAATGTGGAATGTTAGTCAGTGTTATGCCAGACCCTGTCATTCTTCGCATCCAGATGCACGAAAATGCACAAATTGTCAGGGTGAACACCCATTTTGGTGAAGCCCGGACAGTAGCAGACGAACCTCTCGCAGAAAAACGCTCCTGTACTAAGTAATGCTCTGTACGCATTCAGATAGATAGAGGATGGACGCTGATTCTGAGGTGTTGATAGACTTACTGTGTGTATGCAGGGCTGTTCAGCACGACGAGGTGTTTGCGGTTTTGTATGACACTGTCCCAGAAGGCAACACCATGAGGCCATGGATCGTAGATGACTCGTGCTATAGCGACATCAGACTGACTTCCGTCACAGCCGATGACGAGCGCATCGGTGAGCTGGGAGCCTTCTGGCTGATTTACTATGCTACTGCCAGTACGCTCCTCTGACTGTTGCACTGTGATAACGACCAGTGTTTGCATATCCAATACCCAATGGGTGCAGCTTCGTACTTCAAAAATTTGTGTACTTTACTATATATCGGACACATGCAAACATATATGCGTGCTGTAATGTTGGTTGTCTCCCATCTTCTGCACATCCGATGTGGCCCCGATTGATCCGAGGGCCTCAAGTGAATCATGCATTGTGAGAGCAAGAAACCTTCCTTCCCCTGAGGTGCGCAGTGTGGTGTGGGCAGCACAAAAAGGGAATAGTCCAATCAATCAGGTGCCAGGTCAGGCTATGGTAGGTCAGGCTGGTCCAGGTCCCCTAGCCTCAGGTGATGGTATGGATAGCACTGATTCCCGAACACTTCTTGGAGATGCCGATGTTCGTGTGGATGCAGTAGTATTGTAAAAAGATACATCATCATCAGGTGCTGTTGGTCAGAGCTGTCACCCTGATTACCTCTGCTCCGCCAATTGCCATAGGAAATGTCCAGTTGTCCGCACAGTGGAAGTTGGAAATTACACTCTTATCGCTACAATCAACTGTTCTTGCAGACACGGGCTATGGGGTGACGATCCCTAACTCTCTGGAAGGCTTCACAAAGCATTCGTGGGCGGCAAGTTTCCACTCCGGTGGCACTGGCATGGCTCTGGACCGCCCAATGGTCCTGGACCTCAAGGGTTTGGAAGAGCGAATCATCCGGTTTTCGGGATTCTATCGCGTCTTCAGCTCGGGTATGGCTGCGCAGTCCACCCAGGCTTGCGAGATTGTTTCCAAGTAGTGTGCTTACCCCATGTACTGCAACCAGCACACATGGACACCTGCCACTCATTGCAAGACGTGCTCTGGTAACAGGAGAGCGCTGGCCACAATGTCGATCAGCAGGCCAGCATTGAGTAACTTGAGGTGTTTCGTCTCTTTCATCCAGCAAGCGTTCCTGCCTGTTCAGATCGCGATACATGCGTTACGTATGCAAGTGCGGCCGTATCAGCCAAGATGAGTGTGGCTTTGTGTCCGAACTCGTCTGGTTGGAAAATGAACTGAAATGAATGCACTGAGGCCTACCCAGGGACGTGTCTGTGGATGGGATGCATTAAAATACTCATCCACAGACACGTCCCTGGGTGCGTGTGATTGCACTGTCCTGTGCATTGCGCAGTCTGACAGCATGCAGTTTTTGCAAGGGTTGACCTTGCAGTCGGTCCTGACGAGCCACCATGTGTTAATGCTGACGGTGGCAGCCAACGAGAGAGCTTAGACCACGAAATGACCATGCTGTGTTTTTGGGGTTCTTGCAGAGCGTGTGCAGCGAGTGACATAGGAAAACCTGGTATGCTCATCATGAACGGGTTGTGGTTGTGCAGGTTTGCATGGCCTTGGGCTCTATTGCCTTCATGACGACGCCATTCACGTGATGCTGGGAGGCGTGAGTGTCGTAGAAAATGATGACTGCCAGCCATTCATGGAAGAGGGCATCGTTTTCAGGATCCTGCCAATTTACTTGCCGGCTGGGTTCTACGAGCTTGAATACACTATCCGGTCGAAGAATACGACCACGGTAATGATCGCCGAGATTCTGAGCGCATATGCTCCGGGAAAACAGCCACCTGGACGCATTTCGCCGACTTCGGCGGTTCTGTACATGCCCGCTGTAGCCAACGATTTGATCAAGGACGTCGAGCAGCAAGGCGCTGGTGCTCAAAAACTCACAATTGGGGTCGTTGATCACGGATACGGCCGACGTTAAGTTTCAAAAAGCCGTAGCAGTAGTTTCTCCTGTAAAATTTATCAAAGAGCAATTCTCGTGTGCTCATGAGTATGAACACGCTTACAAATACATTCGGTGCCAACCGCAACCCGTGACGTTGACCTGTGAGCGAATGTCACATCACATCAAGCGTAGGTTTGGTCGAGGCACGCTTGCCAGCAAATGCCCCTGAAAAAAACTGTTATACTCCAAGTGAAGGAAGGCGCCTTGGGTCGAGTTTCACGATGAACAGATTGCGATTGGCACATTACATGTCATTTCTAACCAAGCTATTCATAGATAGAACTCACATTTGTTGTAGCCGGTCGGTCCCCGACCCGGTCCGAACCACAAACTCTAGCGTGAAAAGTGCAAATTCGTAGGATTTCGAATAGTGCATATGTACAAACGGGCGCTTGGTCGACATGCTATGGCAGTTTATGCGTTGTGCACGTTCACTTGATGGGATTACATGATGATCTCTTCAGCGCCGGTCTGTAATTTCTTCCTTCTTAGTTGATTTCAAATGTCACGTTTATTCCGAAGTCGATCGTGGCTGAAAAAAAACGTCCTGTTATTTGTAGTCTAGGTGCAAAGAGCGAAAGCGCCCTACACAGGGTGCTGTGACCGTGGCACGTTCTTTGCAGCTGCCAAGCAAGCGCTCATTATGAAGGCCATATTCAACAAACAGGCTTATCCAGGAAATGAGAGTTACGAGCATCTCGCGGAAATGTGCCGTAGGGCAACAGCCAAGGACTTGCGCGGTCCAGATGAACGCCTTAAGCAAGCGGTACGGACCGCGCACATACTACATATGCCATGTATGATTTCACCAGGCCGAGCTGTTCTGCTGGATGGTTGTAAAATTGCGCACCTACTCAGTGTGGGTGATTTTGCTGTTGGCCTCGAGAGCATGGGTGGGGATGACAAATGCTTGCAGTTTCCAGCGAAAGTCTGGCTCGTGGCAAGAAATAGTCCTTCTCCTTCATAGTTTGCTGATGGAACGTTTGGGTGATCTCCAAACGGAGTTTCTGTTGTCAGCGGAACCCCTCGTGACTAATGCAAGGCACTGTCCGTTCTTTCGCTCCAAGCGTGCTGTGCTGTCATTGGAAGTGTTAGCTGTTAAAGGCACTGACTTTAGAAAAAACACCTGCGTCTGCGATGTTGGACGGCTGCGTGTACTTGCAGCGATCTGTCCTGGTGTCGAATCGGGGCGTGTTTAGGGGGCGCGCCCAGGTGACCTCTCGCTCATCGTCCCCATACAATGGCCAGTTCAATCGCCATCATGCGTTTGATTTATATTAACGGATGCTGAATGGCATAGAGTGACACGTCGCTGTGTACTACTGCAGTTTTGCTGAACTGTCAGTTGTTGGGCAGGGTTTGGCAGTGCTTCTGGATAGCTGACTGGTTCTGCAAGTGCACTCAGCGTCTCGCTTTGCCATGATTTTACTTCAATACACTCCTACATCACCTCTCAATCTCAATTCGCTGGTGACTGTATCACCTGCTGCATGTAGCGTATGCTGAATCGCAAATCGTGACGTGTTGTACATGATGCAGATTGTCCTTAGCATAAATAACCACAGCGCTCAGTCAGCCATACCTCCAAAGGTGAGTTTTAAGTGCAGCTGTCTCCTTTCCTGTGTAACTGAAGGCCTACCCTGCGAGGCATGTTGGCTGATGCCTTCTGTGTTGGTGTTGTGAGCCATTACCACAAGTGTAGAATATTGAAAAATCTCTAATTCCATCAGCATGTAGACACATGTAGCAAGCAGCACCGTATGTTTGCATTTCCCAAGAGTTTGATCATCTTGAACAGTGCTTAGCCAGATTGGGTTCCGACCCCCACCTTTCTGCCCAGAATTCACGATGTGTAGGCATCTGGACCCGCAAAATCGCAATGTCTGGCGAAACCGATCTTGAACTGAGTTGAATACACGGTCCAGACGCCCAGATATGTCGTGGGTCAAGCTTGCTTGACCTGTCGTTTGTTGCAATAAGGCAGCTTTTCCTTGCCGTGCTGCAACCCGGCTCATCAGCTGGCTCATGAGCTCACATCCATAGCACCACCAAACATCATTCAGGCCATCAGACGAAGACTTCACCAGAACATGGACTCGCTTTCATTGAAATCCTGGATCTGTACACGTTGTACCTTGACCCGGCAAGATACATTCCGGATGCGGTGGTGTTGTATCAAAGAGTTATGCTCGCCATGTCAGCATCGAAGCGGCGCTGACTCATGCACAGCGCAGCCTTGGGCAGCGCTGGAGCAGGCCTGGGGTAAACTCACGCACACACACTCAGCGTATCATTGGATAGTCAGTTTCTGACAAGCGGGTTGATGCCGTGTAGGTTGTGACAGATATCCTCATCCGAAGGCTTCAGATGGATAAACCACACAAGCAGTACCTGGCAGTGGACCTCGTGCGGAAGGTGCTGGCAGAGTGTACTGACAAGATGCGAATGTACCGGCCAGAGCTCTTGAACGAGATTGGCAAAATCTCGTTCAAAGCTGGCAAGAACGGCCCTGTAGAGGCTCAGCGCGCCGCGAAGAAGATCGCCATCGACTATCTCTCCTCTCAGGGCCCCGAGGGCCAGCACGCCCTTAAGATGGCCGGAAACAACAACGACGGCAACATGCAGCCCTACATCACCATGCCCCGTCCCGCAGCATACTCGCCCACCGCTGCCGCCGCCACCAGTGCGTTCCTGACGAAGCGTAGGAAGCAGTGTGAGAGTTGGCAGCCGCATCATCACTGCGTACTTCATTAAGTAGCTTTATGGTAGTGTATCAGGCTGCTGAGTGGTCTGTATCACGCCATATATGGCCTCTGAGCTGGGTACTGGGAGCTGGGACGCGAATTGACTGAATGTGGCTCGCCTGGTTCATTGCCGAGTGATGGGCCTAACACCCAGTACCTTGATGCGTTTGTGGTTTAAAATGTAAGCATCAGATGCATGTGCTGCTCACATCCGCTTGATAAGGGCTCTTGATTCCTGATCATGCCTTATCTGATCATGCGCTGTGTTTCGTCACGTTTCCAACATGGCAATCCGTGCCGGTCTGGACTTGATTGCGGCATGGCACACTGTGTGCAGGTGGACCAATGTCTCCGCAAGCTGAGAGCACACGGGGCACAACAGCCCAGACAGACTTCATGCCAACCGGCAACACAATTGCGGACGTCAAGCAGCTCATCGAGCTGGCCAATGGCCACAGTGAAGTGCTGGAGGAGCTCATCACCGCCTCCAGCGAACTCCGTGCGCTTTTCTCACCCGCGCTTGCTCTGACATCGAGTTTCCAGGCAGTTTTGGAGTTGCCAATGTCCATGTAGATGCGGTAGTGTTGTAAGAGGATTAATCATCATCATACGGCTGTGCGCCTGGGTGCTTTGCCATAACACAGTCATTGCGACTTAGCATGGATCTTGGGAGGTCTCATGGCTCATTCGTCTGCCAAGGCCCTTTGTTTGTTCAGGATGACTGGGGCCTAGCCACCTCTGGCTTTCTATACTTCATGTCTTGACAACATCACACGATGCGTGTGTTGTTGTCTGCGATGTTGCTGGGTGCAGCTGGGGCTGTACACCTGATGGATCAGCAGGTTTGGAGGCTTGCAGCCCAGTTTGCGGTGGTTCTCGGTGCGTGGTTCGCGTAGCGTGGCAGCCAAATTCACGGAGTGGGTATGGTTTGCAGGAGGGGAGTCGAATCCTCTCATAAAGGAGCTGCTGGACAAGGTGACCGCCCTCAAGCAGGTGTTTCCAGGTCTCCTGGAGAAGCTCTCCACCGATGGAACGCCCGAAGCAGAAGCCGTCATGGCTCAGGCCCTGCAGGCTTCGGACGTGCTCGATAACTGCTTGGAGCTGCAGTCAACGGTGCGCCCCCTGAAGTGCTTTGCCAGAATGGGTTTCGACCTCCTTTGTTGTCCCATACATTCAAGTATTCTCAGGTAACTGGACCCCAAAAATCCGTGGGTCTGGTGAACACTGGCCCGTGTGTGCTCGCCTCCTTCATCCATGGTTTTGTTTATCACCATTCGAGGTACCATGCGGACCTAAATCACTGAATATTTGGCTTGGTTGATGGCATTAATATCGCAATATTCACCGATAACAAAGGCCTTGCCTTCATCATGTTTGTTGGACGACAACCCGAAAAGGATCATTCTTCCCCCCCCCTTCCCCCTTCCCCCAATTGACGCCAATCGACAGGGTTAGCAGATGGTTCCGCTCGACACTGCAACATGACGCACCCATCTCAATTGCTTCACAGGCAACATCTGCTCCGTAAAATCGCCTAGCGTCACCAATTATCAGCACGATGGTGAATGTTGATATGCAATGTTTTCTCATCACTTTGGACCCATTCATTACATGCTGAGAACTGTGAGGCCCGCAAAGGCATGAGCACCATGTGTCCCTTAGTGGTGTCGCGCGTTGATGGCATCATCACGTGGTTAATGCCACCAACTGTGCCAAATATCGAGCAATTTGTTGGGTCAGCAGGGTACCTAGAGCGGCACAACAAATGCCATGTTGTGCAGGTCAAGTCCTCCCGAGCGGAGGGCGCATCGTCACCTGCGCGTCCTACGCCCGTGAGCTCACCGAAAGCAGCAAGCCCTGGGGGGGCTTCTGGAAGCGCAGCAGTTGAAGCAGCCCCGCGCACAACCGCAGCCCCCGTCTCACCCAAGCAGGAGATAGACCTGCTCGGCTTCGACGCACTCGCCTCACCCCCCAAAGCAGCAGGTGTGAACAGCTCCGCCGCCGCTGACGATCCCTTCGGTTTCATCGATCTGTCACTGTCCAGTGCACAGCCCCAAGCAAACGGCGCAGCCCCAGCAGAGCCCCCCAGCGGCAACCCCTTTGCGCCTTCCGCAGGCGCCCCTGCCGAGCTCTCCCCACGCTCGATGCCAGCCAACCCCTTTGCGATGGCCCCCCCCGCCAGGGACCCAACCGCCCTACACTGCCGCCCCCCCGATGTACACGCAACAAGGCCCGCCTGGATATGGCGGCCCCCAAGTCGTCAACCCATTCGGTGGGGACGCCTACGGTAGCTCCGTCCCCAACCCCTTTCAGCAGCCATCCGCAATGGCGTATCCCCCCACCCAGCCGCCGTTTGGACCACCAGTGCAGCAGCAAATGCCGGGCTATGCGCAGCAGCCTATGCAGAATCAGATGCCGGGCTATCCTCCTCAGCAGCAGCGGGGCATGCCAGGGTATCCTCAGGCTGGCCCGCCCCAAAACATGCCGCCTTATTACTCCACCATGCAAGCTCCCGCACCACAGATGTACAACGGCGGGTTTGCTTCGCCGTCGCAGCCCCCCAACCCGTTCCTCCCTCAGATGCCGGGGCTTCCTCAGCCTGCGTACACACCGCAAACAACGAAGAAGTATACCAACGCGTTTGACGACCTACTGTCCGACGTTGCGGCGAGGCCCAAGAGTGCAGCCCCACCTCCGCAAATGACGGCGCCCATGGCACAGAAATTGGGCAAGGCAGTACCCAAGGGGCCTGGGGCGCCCGCCCCCGCCCCCACGACGGCCCCGCCTGCTTCGGCGGATCCCTTTGACCTGCTGGTGGCTCAGAATGCCGCGCCTGCGGCCAATCCAAAGATGGCGTCGGAGTTTGATGCGTTGATGGGTCGCTGAGCTGACATGGTCTTGCACACATGAAACCATGACTCACATGCGCTTTTGGAGTGCAAGTTGCGAGCCCGGCTGGGCATGAGTGGCTGCATCAGGCTGCGTGGCTGGGACCTAAATCCATGTACTGATGATAAGTGTCCGTTTACAACACTACCGTGTCACCATGTACGTTGCTAACTTCAAGCACTGCAGTATTCTGTGGTGTGATCATCTGTCGTGTAGTAGCAGCGTGTGGCTGCAAAGCCTTGCGTCGCTCGCCAGGTGATTTGGGTGCCTTTGCAGTTTAGATGTCCCGAGGTGCATTCTTGTGAGAGAGTGGGCCATCAAGTAAAATGGCTTTGTGGCGGCTGCAGTTGTCATGGGGCTGCAAACCCCTGCTATGTTTCAGGCATGGAACAGGCGCCAAGCACACTTCACCCGTTATATCCTGTTGGACTTTGGCAGTTCCCTTACAACACTTGATGCCACAGAACTCAAGGTAACTGATCCTTGTGTGGTTACATGTCTGTAGTCTGTCCAGGTGTCCTTGTTGAAATCACGCTCGTACGCTAGAGAATTGGTTGAACAGAATGTCCACTGCATTCTATGTGTCCTACGTGTCAAGCCGCGACTGTTTTGAGCGTGGAGATCATTTGCTGCTGTGCAGTCGCAGGTGCAGGTCCTAAGACATGCAGGCGCATGTTTCCCCCCTGTCGGAATGATGTTAGCAAGCTGAGCTTGACTGTTATCAGTGTAGCTCAAAATGTTGTCAATCAGCATGCACACGCCATGCAGACTGTTCCGCAAGAATCGGGCCCAGGGCGTCTGGTACCATACTGGTCACGTTTAGACTGGCTCCGGATGTGCGCTGTATACATACCACATAGACATGGAGCTCGCGAGCTGCAACGATCGTGTTCAGCGATGACAGTAAAAACTACAATTCCTTCGTTTAAAGGTGAAGAGGGTGGGCTCATCTCTTCGACGATGACGAGCGTTTGTGCAACTCTGACTCGGCTAGTCACTAGCCGAGTGCGAACGATCTGGAAATCTGTCCGAAAATAGCCTGCTGTGCGTTCTGTTTCTGAACGCACCTTCAGGACGCGGAACTCACGACGGCAGTATAAAGCATTCGCTAACTTATTTCCATCCATTGCTGTACATCGCCTATTGTGTTTTGATAACCATTCGAACATTGGTAGCAGCGCTAACTAGTGCTCAGCAGGTGTGACCAACTTCGCTGCAAGGAAGAGAATATCTTTGCGAACGCACTTGACCTGGTTCAATCGGACACAGCTCGTATCTCAATCAAGATGATGTACAAGGTAGAGGGCGCATTGCGTGAGCGGCTGAAGGCAGTCAGGCGCCGACTCTTCTGCGATGATGAAGTGCGTGCCTTCAACAGCATCTGCATGGATTTATCGGGAGCGTAAACATGTCAGTAGTCAGAAGCCAAACAAATCTACATTCTTATTGGATTTGCGTGTCTACTGCGTTGCGACCCATGTGCCTGGACGTGTGTAGACGCGGTGTAAACAAGGGTGCGTCATTGACATCCCACAAATCTCACAGAACTGCACTTCCTGAACAGCAGCAACAAAAAAAGTATACTTGTATCAACTTAAACGCTCAGAACGTGAGGCGCGGCCTCTATCAGTGAACGTTTGTTAACGCTTGAGAGGTGCGCGACTAAGTGCGCGACATCGCCATTCGCAGTCGATTAGAGGCACATTTGCAAAACATCTTGTCCAGGAATATACAATAATGACATCAAATTGCAGTTAGACTTGTGCTCGTGAGCATGAAGCAAGATGGATTGAGAATGTGATGGATTTCCTTTCAAGCCACACATGCAATGTTCAAGGCCCCAAGCAATATCTCGAGACTACAAGAGAGAAAGCACTGCCATGATTGAACGATGAGCACGTCGCCGATCGAGTATGACTTGATACCTGGTGGATTGTGGTATGAGTTCATGTACAGCCACATCATTGACAGCTGTATTGCCTTGCAGAACAGAGGAGCCACACGCATCAGACGGGGCAAACCTGGAGGCGCCACGTCGACCCTCAAAGCGAGTGTGCCGTCCAGCCTCGTTCTCCTCTCAATACCTACGATATAAAGGTCTTCGATGGGACGTTGCCCATCGTTGTTTGGATCTGGAGGGGGCCCTGCGAGCCCCTTGCTACTCAGGTGCGCCAGCGTTCCGCCAGCCCGAAAACGAATTAATCATTTCGAACCCCACAGCTGACAATCAATTGAGACCGATGGCCTATTCCCCCCGTCTAGTCAATTAATGTGACATGGCCAAACCCCTGAAATTTGGCTGGCCATGTCGCTTGCACGAGTCTTCTGAAGTCTTATCGGCCGTGTTGCTGAATGGCAGCAATCCACGCTGGCATGTGCTAATGGTTCCAGCGTCGAGGGACGGTGTAAGCACCAATGCTGACAAAGCGGATGCGCTTGATGCAGGCATCTTTTCGCCTGATGGAATCGACGAGGCGAGCACGTGTGACTCGGACGGCGAGGTGGACCAGCGCCCCTCCTCTCTGCAGCCTGCAGGAGCGCCAACCGTCTCAGGGCGCTCTGCAACATCGGCCCTCATGGAGCCTGAGCCCCCCGCTTCCTGACAGCAGCAACGACTCGAAGGCGGACTTCAACGCGGAGGACTACATCACTTCGCAGCAGCACATATTCAAGCAGTCAACGCTGCTTGGGAACAGGCAAACTTGGCGTAGCAGCGAGCACTACGTCACACCCATGTACGATTTTAATCCTTGCTTCACACCACCATCTGGTTTCTACACTCAGGGGCCTGGGCAGCCAGTATTTGTGTCTGGTAGCAGTGGCACATCGCGCACTTGGACTGCTTGACAACAATCATGGACAATTTACGCTTGCCATGATGGTCGTCAAACAGTCCAAGTTGCTACCGGGGGACACAAATACTGGTTGTGCAGGCCACTGATTATGAGAACCAGATGGCGGTGTGAAGCAAGGATTAAAATGGTACGTAGGGTATTGCCTGTTCCCAAGCAGCGTAGACTGCTTGAAAATGTGCTGCTGCTGAGTGATGTAGGTGTATCATGTTGATGAGGTGTATCATCGTTGTATCTTGCCTGTTGATTTAGTCATCCGAGCCTGACAAGCCAGTGTCCTCAAGCTGAATCTGTTGTTGCATTCACACATCCGATCTGATGTCGCTGACATGGGCAACATCAACCGTGTAACATTGACAGGACAAACATACTGGGCTTTGCTGATTCATCTTTGACTAGGGTGCCAGACCTTACACACTGCATTCAAGCTGAAGAAGGTTACATGTACATCAGCATAGACGCAGAGGCAAAGCCCTTGCTCACCACTCCGGCACAGGAACGTGCCACTCCCACAGCTATTGAACACATCCATGGGGAAAGCAACCACTGAAAAACTCGCAAAAGACAAAATTCTCTGAAGAATGAAGACCCACAGTTTTGCTTCTCATGCCACAACAATTCTCATGTCAAAACCACCATGAAGAAAGCTGCGCCACAGCGCGATCCCAGAGCAAACATACCGGTACGCCACATTCAAAAGCACCCTGTGCGCAGAATGAAAGGAAACGAGTGCATACCAAATGAAACAGACTCTCATGGCAAAAGGAAACTGCATGTTTATGCGATGTGCTGGCCGCTCGAAGCATCTCAAAAGAATTGAAGTCTTTGCACTCTGCTTACTCATATTCTATGCTTTCAGGTCCTCATGAAGTGCACATTTGTCCAGGCAGCTGAAAAACATCTCAGGTCAACCAGGAAATGGTGGCGACTAACTTGTAAGTGGGACTTGAAAGAGTTTTCAAGTCCCACTTCTATCGCGCCATCTTGCGCGCAGCTAAGCACTTCGCCAGTAGCAACGAAGATGCCATTATCAAGGAGATAATGACTGAATTTGTTCGCATACGGGCATAAGCGATGCCCGCCTGCTGGAGAAATGCAGAAGTCTGGATGCGGTAGTTGTATCGTCGTAGGCCACGATTATGTGTTGTGCTTGGTGCGCAATCGTGCTTTGGACTTTGAGCCCCCTGACAGCCCACTTCTCTTTGTGACAAGCCTCTCCAGACTGATATATGCGGATGTGTCTCTGTAACAAAATCTACGAATTGCGGGCCAAAAACGTGCTGAATCTTGCCGGGCGGAAAGCCCCACAGCCAAGCCCAAGTGTGAGAGACCACCTCTGCAACGGCGGAGGTGAGCATGGACGCATCCCATGCAGGCGTTCACATGTGATACGCTCATTCCTGGTTGAGAATCCAGACAAGAGGAGCACTGTGCGTTTGCCTTGCATCGTGCGCCTAGGGGTGGTTGAGAAGTGGTAGAAACGTGCAACCCCCTTGCCCTCCGTTGTGAAGGCGAAGTGTCAGAGCAAGTAGTGCAGTGCTCCTCCCAAAGTTCCTCAGCTCCTTGTGCGACTGTAAAGAGCAGTAAAAGGGGTGCATGACGAGGCGCTGACAGCTACAGGGATCGATGATAGGGAAAATGCTGTCTTCCTGCATGACGAGGACAATCCCTTCCTTGTCGCATAGAGCAACATCACACCATGCCCCTGCAGAGCTATGAGCTCCTTGCCACGTTCTCATAGTAGAGTGACTTGAAGCGATCAGAGCCACTTACCGCCTCGCAACTTTTGCGGCACTGGCAGGGCCTTCATTTTTGACCGGCCAAGGCGGATGCCAGACGATGGTTGCAGCTCGACGTGGACTTTCATGGAGCATCGCCTCCAAGGCTGCGAAATGGTGTCCATGATGCAGATGGCCGCGATCTCCGAGATGACGGCCGATGTGACTTCGCCCGTCAGGAGCACTTCTAGGACGAGGTAAAACGTCGTGAACGTGATTGCTGTCGGCATGATCCATTGCTCTTGTAGTGCCAGCTCCGCCTGTGCACAACCAGTTGCTTCTTCAGGGTTTGGGACAACTAGCTTTGAAGTGGGCATTGCACGACTCTGTGGAGCTCTGCGTTGTCACAGCTCCACAATGACAACGATGATGCTGTTGTACCGAGGCTAGACAACAACAGATCAGCTGCCCCGCATTGCATCACATCTCTATCTCATTTGTTTGGTCTAGAAATTAGATAGAATAAATCATGAACTTTAGTACCTGTAGGTACCCTCGGCACCGTGTTGCGTAACGCAATTCTCATCACTTGTAGCCTAAACCGGTATGTATCGTTTGCAACATTGCCGCATCCACAAGGACATTGGCAACTCCAAGTGCGACTGGAGAAGTAGTAGCGCGATTACTTGACGTGAACATGATGCGCATGCATTCACTGACAACGGGGTTCAAGTCTGGCACAGACCTTGAGGCGTCTCTTCGAGATGATGCACAACGGTACTGGTTCCATGCAAAAAAAGGACTTGACATGTATGCGTTCAAATGGAAACGTCAGAGCCTGACGTTTGCGCATCTGTTGCGCGTCAGGCTCTGACGTTGCCATTTGCACGCGCCACAGATGCGCAAACGTCAAAGCACAGGGACATGATGAAATGGTAACCGGGTTTGGGCTGCAAGCAAGGCAACAGCTATACACCAGGACGAACCGCGGCGATCCTGCATCGGACCATGATGAAAATGTGTTGGGAGTATCCCTCAGAGGGGTTCATCAGGTGAACATGCCAACGCCCACGTTCACACCTGGTTGGGGGCGGGTGAGCAATCATGGTTGAGCAGTGCAGATGAGCTAAAGATAGAAAGGCAGGAACACGGAGAGATGGGTCTTGTTGTATGAAAGTGCTGTTGAAGCGCACCTGGCGGTTGGCTGACACAAAATCCATGGTGATGATGTTCGGCGGTTGAGATAGGGAGTCCCGTATTTTGTCCTCGATCTGAGAGCTGTAGCAGTCGGTCGTGAGGATCTGCTTCCGAATCATTTGCTCAGCTTGCTTGGGGTCCTCCTCCGCGTCAACTGCTAATCAAATACGCCAGGTCAGCACGAACTAGCTTCAAAAGGCTACAGAGCACGATCAAGAGGTGGAAAGCACACAGCTTCACTAGACAGCATAGCTTTTGTTTTCGACGCTGTAGGTACCCTGCCAGCCCAAAAAATCACTCAATCTTCAGCACAGTTGATAGCATCAATCAGGTTGCGTTGCCGACAAAAAAAGCCTTGCTAAACAGAAGCACACTGCGTTAAGTGATGTGTCTTTTTACAACACTACTGCATCCACATGAATTGGCGGCTCCAATAGTCCCAACAATACAATGTCCCAACAAGACAATGCCATCAACAACGTCGAGATTGCCAGCGCTTTATGCAAGCCCAAGCCCGTGAGTGCCGAGCGGTAACCGCCACGCTGATACGGAAGCGAAGGACGGACCGAGAACTGTGCTGCACAAGCTCGTTTTCGTCAAAACCAGCGACGCCGTCATTCTGGCGCATCTTTGGTCGTGCTGGCCACAACAATAGGATACGAGACGAACTTTGTTATGGGCTCTCATAAGCGAGCCACGCATGGAACTGTTTCTTGTTCCATGATCAAAGCAGGTGTTCACATGCGTCCGTTAAACCTAATGGTGGGGAAGGTGTACTGATGTAGCGAAGGCCATGCTAGCCCCAAGAGTCCCATGTTGTCCTTTGTTGTCCCTGCTCGTCCCTGGATAATCCACTGGTTTTTCCATGATTGCGTGATTGAATGGTGTCCTTGCCATAGCGTGATCCCCATGGTAGAGCGGTGCACTGGGGTGCATGTTTTCAAGGCCAGATGTGATGATAAAGTGTCTTTATACACGACTACCACATCCACATGGGCATTTGCAACTCCAAGTACTACTTGAGGATCAGTGCTCTGTTAGTGTTGAGCACCGATTCACACAGTGCTCAACTGTGTCAGCACTGTGCTACCATTACCATCACCTGAGGCAAGATATGCCCCACATATTCCCATGTCCCTCCCTGCCCATCCCTGGAAAGCTCCCGGCATTATCCCTGGCAAAGAACAAGAGAATAACTGGCATCGCTGCCGTTGTGTTGAAATGCTGCCAGGCATCGTGTAAGCACTTTAAGTACTGAGACAGACACTGAAAGTACTGCAGAGCTAAATCACACAAGTGTCTCACCTTGGATCACAGTGTTGTTCCGGAAGAGGTCGTCCATGAAGGACGTTTCGTCCTCCATTTCGCCACGATCAATTTTGTCAACGTAGATGTCCGCGAAGTATGTGTACGCTCCAACAGTGGCTCCGATGACGAGAGCCAGCATGGGGTAAGACAAAATAGCCTGCACCATGGCTTAATTCTTCGACAAATATCAAGTTATTGATGATCAACTGTGCCAAATAATGAGTGATATCCTGGGTCAGCAGGGTACCTAGAGCGGTAGATCGCAAGCTATGGCTTGCACAGTGCAAACAAGGCCGCATCACTGCCAGCTCTCATGGCAACACCTTCGCGTCTGCCAAAACAGTTGAAGTCATTCACTGAGGAGGAGTACAGGAGTTGCAAGCGTAGTCACGTGAATCCTTCTCATCGCTGAGCAGTCCTATGAGCATCGACCTTCTGATTCGATGTCCGTTTCAGTGCATGTGCATTCAAAGCTCAGTACGGTATGATCAGAGCATGTAACACGAACAGACTGGGAAGGTCAGGAACGGTCCAAGAGCGTACCATGACTGTGGATGGCTGATCACTGCCCAGAAGCATGGGCACAGTCCCGAAGGCATTGAGCTTCATCGCCAAAGATGGAAACAAGGCATATATGAATGGGGCAGCCGATGCAACAGATGTGATTGTTGCAATGAAGTACAGAACGCGAATGTCATCTGGGCTGCTTTTGAGAGAGTAAGTCAGCGATCGCTGAGACTGCTGGAGCACGTCTGCAACGGCTGTCACGAGGCCAGCTTCCTTTGTGTTCTGCTGGCTTCTCTCCCGCAGCACAGCCAGCAGGGCATACACCGAGGCGAGAGGCAGCGTCCAAGCAACGATGGATTGGGCCTCTCCAAGAGATCGTGGAATGATGTGCTCCCAGTGCAGCATGCGTAGAGGATCGTCCAAGCCCAAAAGCCAGCCTGCAATACAAGTCAAAGCACACTTCACACATGCGCAATCTGTCCCAGCTCCGTGAGGGAAGCAATGCTGCTGATGATGATGGATCTCTGGCACAGCACAGCACATGAGCTGTATTGTTTCGGACATGATTACTTGGTTGCTCGCGGCCTGAGCCGAATACTTCTTGCTTCTCGATGTGATGCAATGATGCATCTGTTGCACAGCATTGCATCCACATGGCTACCATTGGCAACTCCAAAGCCAGATGTTGAGGAACGATGCAACCATGCCAATCACATCACCCGAAGATG
Source organism: Nuphar pumila (assembly GCF_984573655.1). Taxonomy (NCBI): domain Eukaryota; kingdom Viridiplantae; phylum Streptophyta; class Magnoliopsida; order Nymphaeales; family Nymphaeaceae; genus Nuphar; species Nuphar pumila. The sequence continues at coordinate 18,797 of NW_028323205.1, read as the reverse complement.
AACACGATGTCCCTTGCTTAGCCACATCACAAGGAGCTGCAACACCCGCTCTTGCAGCTGTTATCATGGGTGGATTGAGTCACATCTTGGGTTCATAAGTTTGATGGTTGTTGACAGGAGGCGCAGCAACAACCACTCTCGCAATGACTTGCTGAGTGACACAGGACCTACATGCAACGATGACATGAAGACCAGTATCTTGGTCACAAACTCCATCCAGGTGATGAATCAACATCAGCGCGAATGCTGCATAAGTGTGCAGCATCCACAAAGTGTGCGGTTCCATGCGTACTTGATGTTGTATCGCATCGGTGAATTGGTTTGGCCCATGGGTTGCATCATCCAAGATCGGTTGATAGGCTTGCGAAAAGCGCACCAGTGCCACCGGCAAGCAAGGTGCAGAAAGCAACACTGGCGATGCAGCTAGCCATTTGCATGAGGGGCAACAAAGAGGTTATGTCCACAAGCTCTCGAAGCCATTCAAGGTCAGCCCTCATCTGTGGATCCTTGGACTCTAGGAAGTTCAGAACATAGGATGCGAGCACAGTCTCGTTGCATTCAAGGTACTTGACCAAGTGGTATGTCTTCCTCAGCTCCACCTTCGCACCAGGAATATCACCAGCCTGCTTGTACGCAGCCAGCAGTGCTTCCTGCGCAACATTCCACTAAATGTGAGAAAACGTGTTGGCAAGTTGACGACAGTGTGGCTGCAATCTGCCAAGCTCGACAGCATATCCTGTCAGCACTGAGACTTTTTTTGGCAAGAAGTACTTGCCTTCTCGGTGTGATCTAGTTCGTGAGTTGCTGCCAACCTAGACAAGGCGGGCTCGGTCAGCATTTGACCAGCCTCCGTAATCTATTGGAAGGTTCCCTGCCGTCAGATAAACTTTGACTGGCCTCTCTGCAGCCAGGCCACATCACCCATGGACGTTCAGCAAACTACTCCAAAATGGAGGGCTGTTTGTTATGTCATCACTTACTCCATTGCACAAGGGCACTGTACCTCGAGGTCCTCGGCTTCAGAGGCGACGGTCCAAGTCAAAGGCGGGATGTCGACCACTGCCTTCTTGTCGACAAACATGTCCTGCACAAACACGTACATGACGTCAAGGCAGCTTGTTCTAAGGAGTCCCCAAGGTGAGAGATCGCCATACTAAAACATCAGAAATGACACACTAATGTATGGGGTTGAACCATGGCTAGACCAAGAAGCTCCACAGTCATCACTGCATATTCCTGGGGGTAAACCAACAAGGGGTCATGCTACCCCACTATCGAAGTTTACATGGTGTCCCTGAACTTGGGACACAAGTGGCACTCACAGCATTGGAAGATGTTGTAACAAGAGGTACCTTAATGGAAGGTGCTTCAGTAGAAGCACAAGAGGACAGAAAGTATTGGTACTGATGATGTATCTTTTTACAACACCACCGCATCCACATGGACATTGGCAACTCCAAAATGTACTTGGGAATCTACTGAACGCCAATACATGATGGCCCATGTAAGGCTCTTGTTTTGCTAGATGAGCAGATGGCTAGTTTGTGGAATGGATATGGAAACAATGTAGTGAATGCACACTGTACCACTGCAGGCGTAAACCCTGTAACAGGAATGCTTTAACACAAAAGCATGCAGTGGTTCTCTGCTGAAGGGCAGGGGACATGTGGGATATGCTCGGGGCTATGCAGTCCTCACCACCGCATGCCCGTTGCACCATTGCCACAATGAGCAGTTCACTCACATGGCTCTATCGACCCGATGTCATCAATGTCATACTCGATGCTTCATCTACAGCGGCCCCAACGTGACCAGAGCAGGACAGCTGCACTGCCCGTGCATCCGCAGCATCTGCTGAATTGCCACGTCCAAGACAGAGATTTGCAAACCCCCAGGGAGCCCGCTCATCAGCTGATCTAGCTTGCGTGCAGCACCTAGTGCTTCAAACATGTGCCAGTGACGCCCTGGCGCGCGTCGTCAATCACGAGCACAGCAACAACACACCACGCCCAGGCCGGCCAGGGTCACCACATCTTGGTCCTCTGTCGACAAGTCTATGCTGTTGAGGAGTTTCTGAACATCAAAGGGGACCAGATCTGATTCGCTTGACATTCCAAAGCCGACGGATTTCTGCCATTTCGCGATATCTGCGGGGTCCGGTTTGGCGAGCACTTCGAAAGTGCAGCCGCGGTCGAGGGAGCAAGACTGCACATTGGACTCGATCGAGAGAAGCGTTGTTAACCGTTCCAAATTGAAAGCGATCTTCCGCTTCAAGAGGCGCTCCGTCCAGCCATTGACAGCCCTGCACATTTGTCATCAAGATGCATCTTGTTGTGACAATACACGCTGATGTAAGGATGGGCATTGACAACAGCAAATAAGATCTGCACACCAATGCATGTCTTGCACTGCTGACTGCAAAGTTGCCACATGGGATGGATGCGAGCTCATGAGCGATTTGATGTACTACATCATGTGGAAGCAGTAGAATTGAAAACAAGATAGCCAACAACGTCCAGAGCCACACACCGATGCCTACACCAATGCTTGCATTGGCTACGCGTGTCTTGTCAAGCATGTGAAGGCCCACAAAAGGCCCATAAAAAACAGCTCTTGCGTGCCTGCATGTCCAACTGGTTCCATTATCCATGTGGGAATCATCAGCGGAAGCACTGGTTTAGGAATCGATGAATAAAAGTGTGTGCCTTGTGACAGCCGGTCTCTTGGCAGGGTGAGCATGTGCAGCCTATCCCATTTCAGATTCAAGGACCTGATGAAGGATCAACACGGAGAAGGTTTGACCACAGCTGCGAAGGCGGTCTGCCTGTGCAGTGAACTGAACACTCTGCCAGAGCGGACGGCAAAAAAAACAACTCGGCCGCACCAGCAGCTTGCCCTCTTCGTACCAGGCCACTTGCTTCACCCATTGGCAGGTTTGAATACTGGAGTAAGTGGGGTTCAGATCAAGTTCCCCCAGAAGTTTGCGTCCTAACCCTGCCCACCCTGGAAACTGTCGCTGTCTTCCTGGTTCCTGTCGGTGGGTCATGACTAACCAGCTAACTGAGTATTCACGTCCATGCTGCTTCGCAGCTTCTTTCAAAAATACAGATCGAAAGGCTGTGCATGTGAACACCTTTGCAAGTGAGGTCGTACTTCCATATGAAATTCTTGTCCGATGCGGCCTGCAGCTCTGTCAGCTGGGCCGTGTACGATTTGACTTTTGCAAGTAGAACCGCTTTGGATTGCATGACGAGGGCAGACGCTACCAACGCCAGCTGTTCCTTGCCTGCATCATCAGTGTTGCTGCTGGCAGCTTCGCTCGTCCGTTTGCTGCTGTCATCGGCGCTGCTTCGTGTTGTGCAAAGATCTCGGCTCGGCGCTGGAATGGATGGCGAATGGACCAGGAAACGGTGTGCTTGCCTCCCTGCCCTATGACGCGGTGGCCCGCCTCCACCTCTGCACCCTGCAGTAAGTTGCGGCACCGTTGCTGCAAGGCTGATCACGGCGCACCTGCCGCTCGTTGCGGACGTGCCAGAGTTAGTCTCTGACTGATTAGGGCGTCATGAGCCATGACGTGCCAACCCGTTTCTTTCCAAGGGCAGTTGCCGTGGTATTGCTAGGGTCGACACCCGGCGATGACGACAACTCCGACCTTGTACCGAGGATACAACAGAGAGTGGGCAGGATGAGAATGAGAATGGCACACAAGCTCCAAGATGCTTTGAATCGTATCTGGGAACATGCGCTTTATGTGCTAAGAGACGACGTAACGGACGCGCCATCAACGGCGCTGGCAGCGCTGTGCTCCCGTGACCGCCGATACCTCTAATGCAGGACCTCCAACCCGACCGGTTGCGTTTCGCATCCATCGAATCCGTTCCCATACCGTACGACGCAATTACACCAGGACAATGTGCATCGTGACAATGAAACTTGCTGAATCATGTTGATCAGCGTTCAGGTGACCGTTCTTTCGAGTCCCGTGACTGCAAGTCACCCAAACAAGTACAAAACGACCCTAAGTTCTACGAGATCCTGAGCTATAATGAGTGATATGTATGTAACATGCACGCATTCGCGTGCATACTTCATTGGTGAGGCACGACGACAAACGGGAATCGAGGTGATAATGCCTTACACTGTCACAGAGTCAGACGTACCTAGGGTGTTCATGGCTGGCAGGAGTTCCATACAGAATGCGTTACAGCGCTTTCCTATTCCTTTTGATAGTCTGCACAATGTTGACGAGGGGCGAGGCCCAGCGTCTTCTATGGTACGTTCCGCAAATCATCTCATCTTCATCCGAACGAGACTCTTCAGCTCCGTGGTACCCTGCTCACATTTGACACCGACATTCTAAATGGTACCTAAGACGCGAAGGAAATGCCGACATTGGTAATGGCCGACCATCTGCAGCTCTCATTCCCGCCACGACTGGTGCATGGCGCGCTCCTTCAATGCCCCGTTCCAATTCAGTGCCCATTTGCAATGTTGTACTGCGATTTCCTCTTTGGTGCAAACAGTAACAACCGCAACGTCTAGCTTACCCTGTAGCATGACTACGTTCCTGCACGGCTACAATCGCATGCTTCATTGAGTATACATACGTGCTCTTTCTGTGCGGCGATATTTGTTTGCTTATTAGTGCATTTTGGTCATCGTTCGTCCCATCTTTGATTAAATCTACACTTCTCGCCACCCATAGTCCTCTGCAACGCCACCCAGAATGGGCAGGTCCAGGTCACGATCACCTGGGCGCAGGGATAGACGCAGGTCGCGCAGCCCGGATGTACGTCGTGACCGCTACAGGTCGAGGTCTGGTTCAAGAGAACGAGAACGTCGTCGTGATCACGGGTAAGTTAAATCTTGCGAGCCTTTCCAGCACACGCATTGCACAAACAAGCAGGCAGGTCTGTTTTGTTGCATTTGCATGCGCTATTTTCACCTTTTGCGCAAGCTTTGGTGCATGCTTGTCGAGCATAAGCATGCTTGTCGATCGCCGTGTCGTGTGGTGCTTGCACGAGTTTCCTTGTCGCTACGGCTGTTTCAGTAAAGGTGCGCACTTGTTTGGGAATGATGGCAATCGAATTGTGCAAACATACGGTGCGTTAATGTTCATATGTATCTTGTCTTGACAGTCAGGGTCCAAGAGTGTGCTTTCGAAGTTGGCCCGTGCGCTTCCGCTAAGCACATGGTAGCCAAACCAAGCAAGGCCTTACCAGTTCGTTTGTGATGACCTTTGGCATGAGCACTCGTGCTATACAAGCTTTCAGATGCCTTCAGAAGCGCCCAAATGAAACTTCCTGTTTATTGAAGCAACCCTGACGCCACGTACAGATCTACTCTTCGGCGGAAGGGACCAATGAAGAGGTTTTCATCTACGAGTAGTGTTCACGTAGTAGTGAGCTCACTCACATGGTTGCTGTAGATTCAGGATGTCCTGACACCCACGGTTGTGGCCACAGGCGCAGACATCACTGAGCGCAAATAATACCCTTTTCTCATATCCTAAATCGCAGATGTCGTATGCAAATGGAGTTCTACGATACCCTCTCGAGGCATGGGGACGGGCCATCTGCATACCTGACAAACACCTCGTTTGAGTCGCATTGTTTTGTTTACTTTCACTTCACACTGACGTGTGCGCTTATGCTGGCACTTCATCCTCTCGTACCCTCCGAAACGCTCTCTTTCAATTGAATTCCTTGTCATGATGCATGTGCTTCTCATGAAGGCAGTCGACGAGTAAGGGTGCCAACGAAAGCACCACCGACGCATCAACGATGGATGCGTCTTCACAGAACATGGTGAGGCATACGCAAGGCTGCATGCAGGGTTGATGTGTATAAGGGGAGAGGGTATGACAGGGAGCGGGGCGAGCACAGCCAACGTCGGTACACGCCTTGCAGGGGTGACCGGGACAGGGATGCAGACAGGCGGCGGAGGGCCACAGGCCCGAGCGTGGACACCCTAACAGAGGAGCAACAAAGGCAGCTCGAAAAGCTTCAGCAGGCGGACTTGCAGCGGCAGTTGCAACGGCAGCAAGTGCTACTGCACAATGGCGCGGGGGGGCTGAATGCAGCGATGGCAGCGAACAAAAAGCAGCGGGAAGTCTACGTCGGCAATTTGGCGATTGGCGCGGTGAACGATTTGATGCTTCGGGAGCTCTTCAACGCGGCCTTGGCGCAGTTTGTCCCGGATCCCGTCACCAACCCGCCCGTGGTGAGCGTCACGATGGATGGGTCCGGGCGCTTTGGGTTTGTGGAGCTGCGCACTGAAGAGCTCTCGTCAGACGCCATGAAACTCGACAAAATCAACCTTTGTGGGCGCGAAGTGAACGTCGGGCGGCCGAAGGGCTACATTGAGCCCCCCCCCGGGTCTAGACGCGACCCTAACGAGGTACGCATGTCTGCTGGGCCAGTACAAACGCATCTGTGTGGTGCCAGAAATGCTGGTTTCCATATTTGAATTGTGCATTTGCCGATCCAACAAATGGCAGCCAACTGCGCTATTGTACAGCTAGTGTACGCTGGTATACTGTAAGAACGTGGACAGCGTCCAGCGTAGTAGTTGTGCGCTGGTGTGGATTGGCGAGGAGCATGTAGGCGTGCCTCGTGGAGCAGCGTGCTGTTGTAGCTTTGTATGTGGATGGTTTCGCTTTCTGTGCCCCATCATTGAAAGCCCCAGTATTGTTGGCGCAGAAGGTAACGGTTTTTCAATCATCAGCAGCAGATGCGTCGTCGTCCGGGATTGTGGTGTGGGTTGTTGGGCATAGCCTACCTCCATGACCTTCTTTCTGTTACGCCATCCACATGATGGAGTTCGCTTCATGCTCTTTCCTGATGCATTTCCTTGATAAACCTTTGTGCAATTCGCCTGTTGCTGCGCATCAACTCCTGTTCCGCAATTCGCATTCTCTGCAAAAGTTGTTTGTGGGGTCACTTGGCATGATAACCAATTGATTGATTTCTTTGTTTACTTGCACTGAGGTGTCGCTGTGAAGATGATGACCTGTTTTTCAAGGCACTATCCCACCAACATGGACATTGGCGACTCCAAGCGATGCATTGCCTGATCCGAGATATTGAGATTTGAGTGGCTGTAATACAGCCCTGAAACCGTGCTGTTGTTAGGTAGGGCTGAAGCAGTGCTCAGTCACACAGGTGCTGATCAGCGTTTGGTGTGGTGTGCAGCCAACGTTGACGCTGTTCATGGAAAACTTCCTGAGTAACGGGCAGATTCGGGACGCGGACGAGCGAGAGGATCTCCGCATCGAGGTCGAGGAGGAATGTGCGGCGTGCGGAAATCTTGTCAAGGTGGTGGTACCAGAGCCCCCCCTCTGGATACCAAACGAGGAGCCTTGTCCTGTGTTTGCGCGCTTTTCTGATCTTATGTCATGCAAGGCTGCGAAAGAGATCATGAACGGTCGCTCCTTCGAGACGATGACGGTGACGGCAAAGTACATTTCGGACGATTTATGGAACCGCGTTCAAGAGGGTGAGTGGGTTGACCATAAGATGGTCATCGCCCCGCCCCCTGTGGGCGCTGGGATGGTTGGGGGAGTCCATTCAATGCCGAACATTCTTCCTGGAGCGCTCAACCCTGGCACTGTCAATCACTATCCCAACCTCTTGCCTGCCGCACTGATGGGGGCAGGTTATGCTGTCAATAACCCCGTCCCTGGCACCACGCAAGTCGCGTCTACGGGTTACATGATCAAGATCAAGAATATGCCCCCGGCGACTACGAAGCACGATATCGTGCAGTTCCTCAAGGGTTGCGCAATTGGCGAAGGGCACATCAAGCTGGTTAGAGATAAGGATGACGTTCCCACCGGCGAGGCTTTTGTGGACTGCCCGAACGCTGAGTCGATGGCTCGCGGCCTCACTGCTGACCGGACGCAGATGGTCGAGGGCACTGGACCTTACGTCGAGATCTTTCACTCTAGTGTCGAAGATCGCAATCTGCTAACAATGGCAGGATTTGTGTTGGTTTGATCCCTGTGTGGTACTTTAGAGCAATAGTTGGTTTGCGAGTCACTCGTGTTAGATATGTATGGGTGCCTCGTCACGAACGGAGGGGGGACCGATGCGTGACGACGCTATCTTGTAGTTACGTATCTCGAGATATGCATGTCCCTGGTCGCGACACAACTGAAGGCATGAAGGTTGTCTTGCTGCTAATAGGAGCAAGTACACGACCCGAACGGCCTTACGATCAGGTTTCTCGGCATTCACTTTGCCTTGCGAGCTGTCATTGCCGTGGTTGCCTGTGGTTGCAAGTGCCCCTCGATGGTATCAGAGTTTGTCGAGCGTTCTAGGCTCGGAAGGTATGGCAGCGCGCGTCGCAACAGAATGTTATTGAAGTTCTCGTCAAAGCGAGTACAATGTCACAGAAATGGATTGAGTCCCGTAATTTTTATTTGAGGCGTCACACCCAAGTCTTGGGCCCTGTTGAAACCTCCAGGAAGTCAGCCGTTGCACATGCAGCACCTCTTTTATGTGAAGTCTGGAACCGCGACATATCTCAGTCTGTTGCGTTTATCAAGTTTGAACAACATCTTAGCCTTAGCGCCCAGCACCAACTCTAGCTGCGTCGTGTACTCAGCAAGGCATCAGCTCATGGCGCGAAACAAGCGTGACCGGGCTCAGGCAAGGCCTCCGACATTGCAGATCCATTCGCCCCTTTTGGCTGATGGCTGTGCATGTACTTGTGATGACTATCTGCGTTCCTGAAAGACGAACTGCCTTTGGCAAAGCCCCAGCGAGATCCTTATCCAGGGTCTCTGGATTTCAAATTGTGGTAGCTCATGTGGCAAAACTGCCACAAGAACGGATGCAAATCTGATATGAGTTTCTAACAACTGATGTTTCTGTATGACTGGTATCGACGTTGGTCGTTCGAGGTACTTTGCTGAATGCATGGAAAATGAGTCGCAACAGTTTTCGACAGCCCAAGAAACGACAACCGGCAGCAAGCAGCCAAATTCATGTCGGCACTGCAGGGATCGGGAAGCTCTGGATCATCACATTAATGACAATTCAAACGCATAAGCGCATCGCATCCGATTATGCAATCGCCTTTCGAGCCGGACGCCTCAGGACCCATCCCATGCGCGGGCAGCATGGGAGCGCCCTCGCAGTTGCAACTGCCGGACGCCTTCTCCAAGGCAACGTATCGCCAAAACATGCGGCGCTTCACCTCAAGGCCGCCACAGTTTTCTTCTCCTCTACCGAATGAGCGCGGCCAGGAAGGAGCATTCGGTCTACAGAATGCACAATACCCTGCACACAGTACGAGCACGCCATTTCAGGGCCACAACAGATGACTGAGCATGTTCAATGCAATCTAAACTTGCCGTTCAAATAAGCGCTCAAGTACAGCGATGGTCAATGCATCCCGCACCCTTTCGTGGCATGGTATCCGTTGTTTGCATGCTGTTTGATCACATGCCGCGCGTCCAAGTACCTTCATGGAGTTGCCGCTGTCTGAGTCCAGTATGAGACAGACTTTTGCAGACTTTGGCAGAGGTTCGGTTGCCCATAAGAGGTACCAAACAACTGCCACAATTGGTATCTCGTACGCGGAGGACCAAAACACATTGGATTGCCAGCGATGTTTACTCTGATGTATCTTAGTACTGTGACATAAATGGAAAGTCCAATGCATCCTGCCTAGTATGGTCTATGTCCACAAGCGATATGGGGTCCTTGGCAACATCGTGTATTCCATCCAGCCCTTTCTTGAGGCTGATATAAATCAAGAAAGAGCTTTCATTTCTCTTCCACAAGCTCATGGCGTGGATCTCAATTGGTTCGCTGAGGATCCATGATCCGGAATCCAGATTTGCACACGTGTAATGCTTGAGTAGCTTTAACGCAGAGTCATTTGGTGTGGCTCCAAACACCTGGCCTGTTCATGCAGACACAGAGCAAGCGTGCGCGCCAGCTGATCATTTGGCACCTTCTAATATGCCATCGCACACGTTTGGGTGCAGCCAAGCTCTTGGAGGCAGTCAGTCTCTACCAAGCAACACCATATCGGGCTTCAACACCAATCAGTGCCGAGTGGAGAGCCCACATGACACTGGTCGCCCCAGGGCTGACCCTCTGGGACTCGAGGAGTGCATGGACATGTTTGAGCGCGTGATGCCCCCATGCCCGTTGAACGTCGAGATGTCAACGGATGACGACGACCAACACCGTTTACAGGGCACGCAACCGGAAGCTGCGCCAAGGTGTGCTCCCTTCTCTCGACATATCTGCTGCCAAGTGCGATCTTGCAAGTGAGGCAGGCTTCTGACGCCAGTGCTTCGCCAGAATAGGTGTCGACACCCCCGTTTCGACCCGAAATGATTGCATGTTCGAGCATCTGCGTTGAACCATAACGACTGAACCAGCGCCGTCATGTTCGACAGATGCAGCGAAGCTGTGAAGTATCCAAGTATTGGGAAGACAGCTTCGCTGCATCTGTCGAACACAACGGCGCTGGTTCAGTCGTTATGGTTCAACAATCTGGACCCGAGAATGACAGGGTCTGACGAAGCACTGCCTGACACGGACACATGCGTGCTCTCCTTCCGTACAGCAACGTGCAGTCTTGCCAGTTGAAACGACATGCTTTAAAAGGGGGGTGAACCCCGGGCTGGCAAGATTGCAGTCTTTCCAGACATGAAGGCATGGTCGAAACAGAGGTTGGATTCCCTTGCAGAATGGGGATTAAGTCCTTTTTCAGCATGTGTCCCATTCACTTAAATCAGATCACACCGATGATGCTACTGTGTGATGATGAAATTTCTTTTCATGGTGCTCATTTGCTTACCAGCCATAATAGACTTGTCCGTATGAGTGCACAGATTCAGATCGCTAGCCAATTATCGTGAGTCATTTTATGACGAGTGCGCTCACAGGCATATCACACATCGTAATTCAGGCCAGAGGTGCGCATCAGCTGCGAATCCGGCTCCAGTACCAAATAATGCCTGGAACCAGATCATCGTAGCGTTGTGGTGTGACCCGAGCGGTCATCAAGAAGTGTGAGTGCTGCAGTGGACTGCCAGAGGATGTGCAAGATGATACCGCAGAGATGGATGGCAGCGACGACCCAAACTCAGAGGCGCATATCCTCAACCTGGCCACCATGGTGGATGCTCGGAATGAGGTTCTCGCCAAAGATATTGAGGTAAGTTTGTGTTGTGATCTGTTGCATGCGTTGCACTCTCATATCTCTTTGCGATCCCTGGGAGTAATGTTCCGTAACGATAGCAACAAACGGGCCGTCACAATCACGCCTTTGACTCGCTGCCAAGATTACATAGAGGAAATAGGTGGAATTTCAGGTACGCTCGTAGAAAGAATGCCAAATTGATGTCACGCTCCCAAAAAGCTCGCCGCTTGCTGGTATTGTCATGGTGTGTAACGTGTGGAAAAGATGCAGTGCGTGGACCCGGTCAAGTGATGTGCCTGTGCAGGAATTGGAACAGAAGCTTCGGGAGGCGGAGGAAATAGAAAAGATGCTGATAAGGAATGCCAAACGGCTGGGCTACGATCTGTAATGCATTTGGCAAGAATGCATGTCGCAACTACCGGTATGCGTAACACACCGTGCTGGAACTGCACGCAACATAATTTATTGCTTGGCATTTGAAAATGATGTTCCAGATTCGTTAGGAGCTTTTCTGTCTCGAGCTCATGGTTCTAAATGTGCTCGTTGCAAGGCGCATTGCAGTCGCGCTTCTTGTTGTGAGTGTACCCAGTCATGTTTGGTTGTTATCAGTTTCCTGGCTTTCTGCTGCTCTGTACGAATTCAAAACTGTGCGTGGCGTGTGTCATTCAATCAAAGGGTACGTCTCGAAGTTGACATGCCACCATCGAATGGCATGGGCTAGACGGTGTGAAACTTGTGCCTGAGACCGGCACATTTACATGTCTAGAAATCAGCTGGTCGCCGAAGAAATCAAGCAAGAAACATAGAGGCCCACAAGCATTATGAGGTAAAAGACGAATCTTCCAGAAAGGAACATGGATTAGACAACCGACTGTGAGCACCAGCACCGCGGTTGGAACTCGACATGCGAAGCATGGCGCCACTCAGATCGAGCAAAATAACCAGAATACAGTGACAGAGCACAGGCCATGAACTGTCGGGTTGAAGGCTTTTCCTGACGAACAATTGGACGAGCGCAGACGATTTAGCCTTGCAACATGAAAACGACACCTTGAGTGCAAGCAATCTGCCGATCCCAAGGCGCTCTCGTCCTCACAGCAGGGTTGCCTAGGCAGAGCACCTAATGTGCTCGAGCGTGCAAGGTCACAGGAGCTAATGGGCCAGCCACGCTAGCAGTAGGGATGCTGCAAGCACCTAACACAATTAACGTGTGACTTTTAGAGACCGTCATACAAATCAAATAGAAGCACCAATTGCTCATGCGACACAACCTGCAACTGCAGCAAAGGCCCACATAGCGGCCAGTGCCAAGGACGGTCATCCCAATGTTCCGCCAGACTGCAAAATAATGGGCCGAAAAGCCTCCAAAAATGCACGGACATTTGGGACGATAAACGGAGGTGAACTCCTGCTGCGCGAAGCACTGCTCACGCTTCACTCGCGTATTCAAACTTGCTAGTGTACGAACGTGCTGCCAACACACCAAGATGGCAGACACTACATTTCTGAGATGAAAAGGAATAGGATGCCCAAGCCAGCTTCGAGCTGGAAGCTACCCAACCCTGGTAACACGTGAAGATAATTAGGAGCTGGCGGGATGATAGAGGGGCACACGCGTTTAGCAAACTCAATCTCGATTACCTGCCATTGCAGCAAAGTAGTTCCCACACAAACAAAGGTGTGCGCGTTTTCACGCACCAATAGGTATGAGCTGTGGCTGCACAAGCACCGTATTTCGTGTACTGCTGCACTACCAGCATTGAATAAAGACGGCCCCTATGTCATGCTATTGCAAATTAGCATGACAAAGGACAATTCAGACCGTCCTGTGTATTGACGAGCTGCAGGACATGGACCAAGGCAGTGTAGAGCTCTCGTCCATTTCAGCCCAGTCGGGGGATCGTATGTGCTGTCATGAAGCGACACTCGCCTCTGTCGGCTGACAGGATGGGCACGCGGATCGTGACACCACCGCCTCGGGAGTTGTACAACGTGCTCATCAGCACACGTATCAGCGCAGGGCGCTGGCTTTGCGCCCCTGAGCGTCGTGGAAGTAAGCTCGGATAGAGAAATGAGCTGTCAGGGGCGCCTGCAGATAGGCATGGACTTCATGGTAGGGGACGCCCAAGCACGAGGGGACGGCAGCAACGTGGGGCGAGCTGGTGGCGTCTACGGCCATCGCGACTGCCTTCAAGAATGCACTTATAAGAACGATGGCCTCATTCTGTGGTGCAAACTGTAAGTAGCGCTGCAGTCTGCACCGCCTTTTGACAGCTTTGCACAAGCACTCACGCTACTGCATCGTCTGGTCAACCAACCCTTCATCGTCGAGGTTGAAAGACAGCTGGCGGTGCATGTGAGAAGTGATCGACGTGGTGTTGTGGTGCTCGTCTTCGAACAGGATCTTGAACACAGAGTGGTCATCATTCGCCATGTCGCACGCGTACAAGTCCTCCATGAAGTCATCCGTAGGAAGCGCATCGAGGGTCTCGTGGCTCGCGAGGTCTGTCGCCGGCTCCTTTTTGTACGCGTTGTCGAAGTGCGAGAAGTCAAACAGCATGTTTGCAAGGTGGTCGAAGTCGTCGACCGGCGGAGAGGACGGCGGGTGGGGCACGATGCCGGTGAATCCCTCGACCACGGGCGGGAAGGTGTCGTGCGGATCCACAGAGCCGTTTGGGTCGATGTTGCTGCTGCTTCGCTGCTGCTCGAGCTGCTGCCCTGGAGCTGACCTGGAGGGGTCGAGGTGCATACTGTGTTGGGCGTGGTTGCCGTACGGGGGGGGGGGGTTGCTTGAGTGCTTGGCTTCGAAGTTTGGTGCCTGCATTCTGGAGTGCCCGCCGTCGACGCTCGAATCTGCTGCTGGGTGGTTGCGGGCGTCCCGTGGCATCTGCGGGTGAGGGCTACTGTGCACGTGACGGGGCTGCGGGCTGGCGATGTGCCCTGAAGAGTGCGGTGACGGGGCATGCTGACTCAGCTGGCGTTCTCCTGGGTGCATGAGCGGAGACGGTGCATTCTGATGCACTGGCATCACTGGCATTGACTGTGGCATGTGCGACGGCAAGTGCGTCGGCGGAGGGTTGTCATGCGGTGACTCGGCGACGTACGCCGCCGCCGGGGGGGGGAGCCTGGGAACGGTACGTGGAGGGGCCAGTAGGGTGCACAGAGGTCAGTCTGCATGCCACACTCTGCCCAAGCACGCCAGTGGGTTCGCGTGACCTGTTGTTGTGGGGCTGAGGCCCCCGGGAGGGGGGGTAGAGGGGGGGGGGCAGCCGCTTGGTGGGGGTGACCGGAGAGGGCCCTCACGGCACCTGACTCGGACAGCATCGTTGACTGCTGGTATGGAGGCATGGTTTGCTGCGAGTGCATTTGCCAACTGCAAGTCACACAACGTCGTTTGAACATCAGAGTGTCTGAAAAAATCGGAGTATGTCCACCCAGGGTGCTGCTAGCTATGATGCATATACGAGGGCAAGAGAGAAACATACGACCACAAGGAGTTAGCAATTCTCTAAAACACCAGTTGAGCGGGGGTCTCAGAGACATCCGAGTAGATCACAGACGAAGTTCGAGAGAGGTGCAGATCAGCGCTACTGGACACGAGATGAGGAAGCCTAAGATTGAACAACGTCAATATTTAGGCGGCTGAGGAGCATGCAACTCTTGGCAAAATGTGCTGACATGGACCCCCCTGCGTGTTATGGGGACCAGAGTGCCAAACCAAAGATCTCTGCAACCCAGTGCTTCGCAATACTCTCTGATTTTTCAGGTCAAAATGGCAGAAATTACGTGAATTTTCAGGACAAACATGGGGGCTCGAAGCCCATTCTGGCGAAGCACTGCTGCTACCCACGTCTCGCAAGGCAAAGGGCTCTTGAGTTTTCTGAGAACAATTCAGCACAGCTGAGAGCCCAGTACTAAAATAATGTGCCACATTGCAAAGCACAACGATGTAATGTAAGCACACGTGCGTGCATTGGTACAGGGTTTGCACCAACGCATCCGTGACGAGTCGATCCCACGCCGCCGTCTGGCAACTACATGATGGCATTGATATTCACCAGTGTTTTCTAAGAATTTTGGCTCGTGCGAGCGGCAACGCGTTCAGGGCAGGCTTGCTTGTCCCAACGGCTGACATTCAATCGATCTACTCTGTTTCGAACGTGAGTGCATTGTTGCCGTCGGTCTGTGTTGCCTGGCCTTGTTCCGCTCTGTGTGATGGTTCCTGCATGGTCAACCGGCCATAGCAAGCAGGTGTTTGTGCAGCATACCTGGACGCTTGCTCGTTAGCTATCATAGTGGCGGTGGTGGTGGAGCACATGGACATTGCAGCGGGCCCGCTCATCTCGGGAAGGCACCAGTTCAGAGGGTCTGCCTGCATGCTTTGACGGGAGGGCATTGCGTGACTCGGATGCACTTGAGGTGCCTGAGGCATCGCAACAGGGGCCCTCCGACAGATGTGTGCATAGGCATGGACGTGATGTACTGCGACATGTCCCAGCCGTTTTGATAATCATTTGCCTGCTCTGACTTGACGGTTGCGCCCAGAGAGACTTCCTCTTCCACCTGCACTCCTCGCGTTCGTTGACTTGTGTTTTCTGCTGGTCCGGGCACGACCCCAGTCCGTCGGGACTGCCATCAGGCAGCAAAGATTGACTGAAGCGAGAGTTCAATAACCATTCTTTTGAACGGTATGATGCTGAGCTGCTGGCCTGTCAGTGGCTGAAGGGGGTGACGAGCTTGACTATTTAACATGATGTCACAGCATACCATTCTGGCATACATGCAAGGTGATCTATGCGGTGACACCCTTCGAGCAGTCAAATCTGACAGTTTCGTCGGTTGTGGTCAACGTGATACGAGAGCGACAAAGACGACGGGCCTCTGGCGGACATATGCTGGACATTCTTACCATGATACTCATATCTCAGTGGTCCAGGAAGGCTTAGGAACGGCGTTGCCTTGCTCATGTCTCTAGTAAGCATGCGTTTTCGAATCGAACATTGCACTAGTACTAACTTTATTTTCACCCATCAACACTCGAGCGGCGTGCTGGCGAAGGAGCAGAAGCGTGGGCATGACTACGGCAACATCGCTCGATGCCAGCCAGATATTTACGGTAGTTTAAGACAATGCCAGCGTTGCGGCGATAAGTACCAAGCTCACGAGCATAGCAGACTGCTGCGGCGATTCCAAGCACCACGCGGCAAAAAGCCTGCGGACGCACTGCGTTGTCAACGAAGCGACGCGAATAACCTTGTCACAACGCATTCAACGCAACTTTGAAAGCAACAGGCTTCGTTGCAAATGCAAAATGCAAGTTCAGCGAGTCACGCACGTTCCTGTCGGGTTTTGGCTAATGTGCATGAGCTAAGACCATGCGTAAGCGAAAGCAGGCCGAGGCCAACTCTCCAGAACATGCGCCGATCCTTCTGTCCATTCTGACGAGTAGCCAAGTCTTTGTTTCTTGACGTGTCCGGTGTCAAGTGCCGACTTGAAGCACTTGACAGAGCACGGGACAGGGGAAATAATACAGAGCTGTCACGCTCTGTAGTTACGGCTACTACATCGAAAGTGTCGCCGGCGCATCCGTGGAAGACATTAGCACAGTACTGACAGAAAATACTGCAATACCACTATTTTCAAATAACCCCCCCACATCGAAGAGTCTCTAAGAGCAGTTCGTGTAGGATGGAACAGTGCTGAAAAAATCTTGGGACGCACATGAGGTGGAGCGTCATGACACTCCACAGTGAGCAAATCCAACAGACATCGCGCGTTGAAAGTGCAGCAAACAGCATTCCGGTGCACGTATTTGATGGTCAAGAACGGCCACGAAAAGTGCGTGTGCACGACATGGTCAGGGAGTTGGCACCCTACCACACATAACACCAGCCCAGGAAACACGCACCTCAGCACCGTGCGTGAGCGACTGATTTTGAGTACATCCAGTGTGATGCTTTCCTGGAATAAGCGTCTTCCACACCGTGGCAGCAACTCAGCTCAGTGCCATGGCCTCTCTCCTTCCCACTGCCCCGAATGTCTGGCGGTGCACGATAATGCACCTTTAGCCTCACAGTTCTGCAAAGCTACGAGTGCAGCCGGGATACGGACAATAGAACCTTTCCGCATTTTTGTCCATCGGTTTCTTCTTGGTCTTCATGCTGACCGATGGTTTGGAGTCGGAACTCTGTTGGGCCCCTGACCCGAATTCAGGGCACATTCACGCTAAAATGTGCGTGACACAATGTTTACATGTAACTTGATGTATGTTTAACCAGTCATGGTGAAAATCTTTGTCCGCGCGACAAACTCAAGAGGACAACAAGTACTCTAGCAAGGTTCTTGACATCGTGCCTGTTACGTCATGTGACGAGATGGAATTGCTAACTATCAAATTGAACAATAACTTCGGGTTCGGGCTGCAGCATTGTGTGCTTTGGGTCTAGACGATGCCTTGAGACAACTTGGTGTCCTACTCTAACCCTACCTGGGCACTAAGTAGGTTACATGGCATGGTGACGTGTAAGTGACCATCAACAATAAACCTTCAAACTGGGCCTTGGTGGTCATTTACAAACATTCTCATGCTTCCGTTCTTTTACTTTGTTCTGTGTGCCAAGACTTACCATACGCCATTCCATAAATCTGTGTACACGTAACCAAACGACGCTTTGGCACTTGACCCATTGTCCATGCAAAAGAAATTTCATCCGAATAATCCTGAAAGAACACGACAGACACAATATTTTTGTGTTTCGGTGCAACGGTTTGGGACGTCGCGCAAATTTACGAGTCGCGTGACTTCGTACAACAACAATCGACCGAAGATTGGCAAGGATTTCTGAATCCTGGCAGGTCGTTGTGAAAAAGTGGGGTAAATTAATCACGCAAGTTTGCAGTTTACAGGCATTGTGTCTAGCAGCCCTGAATCATCAGAACCCAGTCAAGTACCCAAAGAGGAACTAAGATCGGGATACTTCAGTCTCT
The DNA here is from genome assembly GCF_984573655.1 of Nuphar pumila. Lineage (NCBI taxonomy): Eukaryota > Viridiplantae > Streptophyta > Magnoliopsida > Nymphaeales > Nymphaeaceae > Nuphar > Nuphar pumila. The sequence continues at coordinate 644 of NW_028323205.1, read as the reverse complement.
CGCCAGGTTCAAAAAATCAAAGTGTGCCATTGAACCAGAGCTCTTGAAGGCTTGGTCCAAGGGCCTTGGCAAGGCGTGTCCTGAACACCGCAAGTTACAACAATAGCACACGCAGCAGGGCACCAGAACCAGACGAAACAGGAAACACTTCCGGTCCTCTCCGCTGCTGGGAGGCTTCCAGCCAGAGAACATGAACCTGAAGATTCACAGTCCAAGGAGTTCATTGGCGATATATGTTGCTTCGAGATGTGCATGTTGCCTAAACACCTGGTTCCGATCCTTGTGGAAAACCTCTGGCGGAGTGTTGGCTGGACCGCTGGCATATTGTGAGCGATATCGTAGGTCATTCTTTGGCTTATATATCTGCAGTGTGTGTTGTTAGCCCGCATGGGTGGACGTGAAGGTAGTTCCAGCAGTTGGTAACAGCGTGGTCATCGCATCACGCAACGTGTTGTTGCAAACAACGACGCGCCTGCTTAAAAGAACGCGGATTGAGATTGAGAGCTGCAATCTCCGCATCTGGTGGCAAAGTCATGGCGGAACCAGTCGTCTTCAACAAGGATCTCGCATCTGGACTCGCAAGCCTGCCTGGCACCCTCAGGAATGGCATGAAAGCAGATGTCGACAAACTCATCGAAACCGCT
>NW_028323204.1:0-96385 GCF_984573655.1 Nuphar pumila | reverse complement strand
CTTGAAAGAACGAAAATGTCGAGTAAATGGGCAATTTTCTGTGAAAACGTGCCCACAGGTCTGACCTGGCAGCGATGTGGAAGCCACAGCTTTGTCCACACAGCTTTGTGCGACGACCCTTGATAGCTGGTTCATGCTTCGAGACAACGCCATTTGACAGCAGGAAGAAAGGGGCAACGATACATAACCGGGCAGACTAGTATACCAGGTATATCTGCAAATATATCTGCTTGTAGTGCTAGTCACCTCAAGACATAGTTCCTTGAATCACCTTTCCATCCACATCACTCTTATTTCCACAGCATTAGCAATGTGCATTGTCTTGTAGCGTTACGGCCATTTCAGCCGACTGTCACTGCGACAAGCCTGTCAGGGTGCGAAAGCAAGTCCGAGTCATCTTGGCTACTCCAAGGCTGTTGGCCCAAGACTGATGATAGCTTGCTCCACAGAAGGTGGCATGGTCCAGTTTGATACCGGTGTATCTCAGCTGTCGTGAGCTGCCTTGATGGTAAAGGAAACCAGTGTACTCGCTCCGCCCATCGTGCACCCCGTCCTAGCTAAAAATCCCAGCCAGGGTGCGAAGACAGTTTACGGCCGATTAAATTGCATCCAGGCAACATGCTGACTGTCAGCCGCGCATCGGCATCGTCACAACGTCTGCTCTGCTGTAATACAGCGCAGCAATTATCTGCGAAGGCAAGGGGTTCCGTTGTCAGCAGAGCATCCATTCAAGAGGCACTTGCGACAGCCAAGGAGAAGTATGGTCGGGATGATCGAGTTGGTGCTCTCAGGACGATTGAGGATGCGGTCGATGTCGACATGTCGAACGAGGAACGCGTAATGCTGCTTTACAACATGACGGCAATTCACGCATCGATGGGAGACGTCGAGCTTGCTCAGGTAACTTCGCATCCCTCTATGCCGTTGCGTGCAGGCATGTGTGTGTTCCGGAATTTCCGTTCTCTTTGTCAGGGTTCGGTAGGGTGGATATTCGTGTAACGGAGCGAGCATGAAATCAATCGGCACATACCCCTACCAAATCCAAACAGTTGACGTTTATGCAATGACTATCTTTACAATTCACTATTCACACGTGGTCTGTAATGTCCTTACACGGTCCAGGCAAGAAATGAATCAGCTGGTTCACTTTGTAGCGAGAGCGTACCCTTGTGAGCCACTAGATCCTGTGAAAACTAGATGTTCGTAAGCTAAATTCTGGTAACAGGTTCTTCTGCTTCCGGGTCATATGGCATCGAAGCTAGGCACGTCCACCGTGCGCAAAGGACTAAGAGTTGTGGTACTTCAACAATTGGGCAGCCTGGGCGTTGGGCTGCTGCCAGCAGTGCTGGTAAGGAAGGCAATTTAGAAATTGAATGACACATCTACGAGCTTCGTGATGTGTGATTATGCACATACAACATGTGCCGTGCCTGGGCAAGCTTACTTTCAACCGATCACGACGATGAATTGCTAGGCTCACGCGAATGTGTTCCTGCAACAAGTCACGTTTTTTTGCCAGTAACCACACACAATCATCTCTTTCCAGTGTTATTTACAGACATATAATCAGTATTGATTCCTCATGGTAATGGTGCGAACTGCTTAATGTTGCACATGTTGCAGATCCCCCTTCGCCAGGCACTGGCACTTGGGTTGAACTTTGAGGACGCTATCGTCAATCCTCAACCTGGCATGATCCCATGGCGCTCATCACAGCAAGTGGTCATCTCGTTGCGCAAGTTTTGTAAGACCATGGCAAACCCAAGTCTAAGATTCTCAAAGTCGCTGGTGGGCCAACACGTGGCGTTGAGCTCACGCCCGATGGCATAAAAAAGGCGGCTGCGCTTGAAGACGTGAGTGACTTGCTTGGGGCGGACATGAACGACATTGACACGTCCTTGGTGGGAGTTGTGAAAAGAGTTGCCTTGCTGCTTTTGATATTGACCGGCCTAGGGGCCGCCATGTTTGAGCTGGGTTTGAAATTTATGTTTCCTGACCAGTAACTCACAGTCAGTTTGATATGTGTCGCCTGTATTCATTCTATGCGCTTGGTATCGGGGCCGGGGCACGTCTTAGAGGAAGCAACTACTTGGTGCATTTGGCATCGGATGGATATCTCGAGATAGTGGCATGGTCTCGGTGGACTTGTGTTGAATCCTGTGCCAGCCTGTCAAAGTGTATCTTTGTGCCTGCGCGAACTCTTCCAGTATGGGGACTATGGCCTGAATGAACTTCTGTGTCGTTGCTGCCAATCCCTCCGATTTTGGCTGCTGTCCCTCCAACTTACTGAACAACTTACTGAACATATCCTTGCCACTTTCAGCACCGGCTGGAATGGCAGGTGTGCCATGCTCATTTTCCCTGTGTTGACTGCTGTCACTCCGCTTTGTACAGGAGCAGATCTCATCGGCCCGATGATCGGGGGCAACAGTACCGTGATATCTTAAGAGAGCTCGAAACATATCATCCGGCTCAGTGGCACTGACAGTGCCAACGGCGTTGGCAACGCTTGGCAAGGTCCTTGTTGTTCATGTGTGAAATCGCTCGAGCCATAACCACTACCTATCATCAAATTTTCGATTAGCCAACCCTCAAGCGAACGCACGGACGCCGTATGTAGTTGGAGTAGACACAGGTTTTCACATGCATTGCCGTGTCGATTGTGCAATTGCGATCGGAAAGATGGCAAAGTGTGGAGTCCTCCTGCATCAACGTTATTTACAAGTCTGCTTCGCCCGACATTTTCAAGGAGCACCTCCTCATGCTAGATGCAACCATGTTGCGGCGAACAAGGCTGGCAGGGGAACACCTTATAGCGTAACGATAGTAAACTCAGACCCTTCAAGGAAAGCCGCTTTTGCAGACCTTAACTTACACATGCTTACCACGGTGCGCATCGGTTTTACGAAGCAAGACATCCAAATGGTCCTCCATACTGATTTTGGCTCCTGCACTTGCGCGCTTGCTCTTCATACCAGGTCTTAAGTCATACAGTGTGTAATTTATTACGATGAAATACTGTATAACAGGCGACGCACACCCTGTGTATCCCGCCAGGCGTGTTCTACAGGGTTGCGGGGCGCCACTTCCATTACAAATTGAGAAGGCTTCCATAATGAGACTTAGTTACTTTGGCAGTGCATCGAATTCAGCCGGGTATTTGTAGAGAAATCTTAACCGAGCAAGCGGACAAAACATCTTCCAAGTATAGCTACACTTCCCTGCGGAGGCGGACTCGCCTGCCATGACTCAGACTCCAGTCATGTGTAATGTGAGCCGGCCAATCTCAAGTAATGACCCCAGTCTGACATAATTGGGCATCTCTGAGAATCGGGCAGAACCTAGAGTAGCATACCGCGGCCAGGTCTGTGGCGCTGCTGGTGCCACCAAGCTTTCTGAAGTGCCAGCTCAACACATCCGCCGGCCCATCTATGCCCGATGAATCATCTCAGATAGCATGCACTGGTCCTTCAGCCTGCCTTGGCTGCCCTCCGTTGACCTGTTTACCTGCAATGGCAATTTCGCGTCCATGCAATCTTGCGCACAACCACTGCCGAATTCCCAGATACGTTTCGCGTTGCACAAGGTATCAGTCAAGGTACCAATGATGCATTGAAGACCATCCAGCCACGTCCTGACATGACGTATAGCATGGCTGCGTGCTCCAATTCTGTTCATGAATACGCAACGGCTCGTTCACAGGCCTGCCTTTGCAGGCACCAATGAGGAAGGTAAGGCAACACGTCAATCCATTAAAGCAGGAGCTTCAGAACGCAGCAGAGCCATTGGAGTGGGAAACCATCTTTCAAGACACCACCAAGCCGTTGGTTGTAGACATAGGGTGTGGATATGGGCGCTTTCTCCTCAAATTTGCTCACGAGGCGCGCTTGTCGGCATGCAACCATCTAGGCATGGAAATCCGGGCTCCAATCATCGTCCGGGCCAATGAATGGGCACAACAAATAGGCCTCAAGGGATGCGTTCACTTTGAAAAGGCCAACGCTACGATAAGCTTTGGCAGCATGTTGCGCACCTATCCCGGCGCAGTCTCATTGGTGACGATTCAGTTTCCGGACCCACATTTCAAAACGAGGCACTTCAAACGCCGCACTGTCCAACCACAGCTATGTCAAGATATCGTCAAGCATATACCGTCTGGTGGTGCGTCCTTCTGCTTGCCATTGCGCTCTGCCTTGCGGCATTGTGCACATACACAGACTCATGAATTCACAATCCTTGTGCAGGGGCCTGCTTTCATGTTTGCGTGTTGCGTGCATGCTTAAGACAAAATTCATGTGTTACCTAATTTCTGGGTAAGTCACTTTCTCGGGCAATGCGAGGTGATGAAAGGCGTTCATATACATGTGATCACCTCCAAATATCATGTGCAGTGTATACCTCATCACTATGGTGTTGATTACCAAGTAGTTCTTGGAGTTGCCAAGCCCCATGTCAATACGGTGTTGTAACAAAATGTATCATCATCGCTACGTGCGCCATGTGCACCACCTGAACAGCCGTAAGCTGCATTTCCCACCATGAATCAACGCTTGCTCCACGATTCCCTTACTTTACGATTTTCTGTTATTTACCATCATGTTTGCTATTTCTTACCATTTGCCATAATGCTCTGTGTCGCCCAAATCCAGAAAGCGCACGGAGCAGCTCTGTTCTGGTGTGGCACGCCGGTGTGTCAAAATAAGGCTCATGAAATGCCGCGGAGCAAGGGGTCTGACTGACCCCACCTTTGAGTGCAGCATATTTTCAGCAAATATCAACGTGTTGACACTACAATGCATGTACCTGATGGAGACCTCCTCGCCAGCAAAGCATATTGACAGTGCCCTCAGTCATGCTGCTTGTTGCATGTGCAGCTCTCGTCTTCATACAGAGCGATGTATTGAGCGTTGCGGAGCACATGCGGGACACGTTTGAGCAGAGCGCGGGGCACGAACTCTACCCAGACCCGACGCATCATGCGGCAGAACGCGTCTTTCATGCTTCTTCGCGTTTGGCTGAGACAGGTGAGGCGACGGCATCGAGGGAGGATGGTGTTGGACGGGGAGTCGAGGATGTGACGAGCGACTCAAGAGAACTGCTTACGTGGGCGTCGCAGGGATGGCTCTTGGAGAACCCTCTTGGCGTGCCAACAGAGCGTGAAGTCCACGTGCTGGAACGAGGGGGTAGTATATATAGGATGATGCTTGTGCGTCGATGACGCGCCTCCATACAAAAGTTCCAGTTCTGACATCGACAATTCAACCCCATTTCTCAGGTAGATCCATCACTCGTGTACTCTGGTAGATCCATCACTCGTGTACTGTCAACAATATGGAATGTGCGCAAGTGTTCGACTTGCAATATCATCTCGGCAAACATGTCCTTTTCCTATCATAATTAGAGGAGTTGCTGTTGAAGCAAACCTCGCCATAGACAATGCCTTCCGAGTCCTGCGGCGTCCAGATTTCCCTTGCTATGTCGTCAGCAGAATCATGCCCTCTCGTCGATCGCCATGTATACCGTAGTATTAGATGCTTATAAAGGTGGCCCAGTGTCAAAGGGCGATAGTATGGGTCTTTTCGACACAGTGTTTTGCATTTTGGGGAAATTGCGCTGGATATCTGTGATTTGTTGGGTGTGCTGACCTCATTTTTGGGCGACAGCTACCATTGCATCTCAAGGGAAGGACTGGTGAAGGGCTGTGGTATAGGACCCACAGCCAGTGGTTCCGTTCTCAGACATGCAGGGATGTCAATCATACTGCTGGCGCAGTACCATCTCAGCTTCGGTCTTCCAGCCATGCACCGATGATTGACCCAAGCCACGCTTGGACTTCTCCTTTTCTTTTCTGTCTTGTTTCCGTCTAGGAAGCTGGGCTGATCCCAAGCCCTGTGATAGGAAATCTTCCACCTCCATGGCCTTGGTAGGTCCCTTGGGAGCGGCCGGGGTTCGCTGTGAATTGCCTCCAGTCATTGCAACCTGCATCACATGACCCTGCATTGGCCCGAATGTACATACTGGTTGCAAGGATATTGAAGGTGATGGGAAATCCCGCACTCAAGCGTTATTCCTTCACCAAGATGCAAAAAGAGCATGTTTCGAAAACCTGACACATGTAACAAAGGCAGCAACCTGTTTTCAAGAAGCACACAGCAATGCATACAAACATCATTTGAGGAAACATCGATGCATGGACGCGACGGACAGTAGCAGAACCATACAGCAAGGCAATAGCTGACCGTTGGATCGCAAACAACATGATGTCAAATTGATTGTGTGCAACTTGAACCAGGCAAGACTCCCACCCTGTGGACAACCACAAGCAACCAAAGCAGAAAAGCAGCAGCATACAATCGCATCCATGCTGTAAAGCTGCGATTCTGTTGGGGCCTCCTCTGTTTTGGCACGCTTGGCCACTCCAGATAGCACAACTTTGCCCTTGTCAGGGTTGCTGGCGTCCCGCTTCACGCCAGGTGCAAGTTTTGAGATGTCAAAGTCCCCCTGTAAGGCCTCAGCGCTCTTGGCTAGGGCGAGCGCCGCCTCTCTTGCGTGCGCCGCGCCATGCAGGTGTGACTCACATACGTTGCGCTGGCGCGTTGCTTCTGGATTTAAAAAGCCTGGACGCTGAATCTGCACAATCCCACCGTGTCATGAGGCATGGCATTGCATATGTTCTGATATGGCATGTGTTGCGCCCCTGGCATGCTTTGCATCAACATGTGTGCAAGCTCAAACTCTCCTGCCATGGTCAATGCTGCTGATCCACAGCGAGCAAGCCTGTGACACAAGCTGTGAGACCGGTGCCCACTTTGTGGAGTTGCAAGTTATCTGGATCTGTAAACCATCTTATCTTCTTCAAGGCTTGAATCAAGCACCTTCATTGCCCTACTCGAAAAGGGAAAGTCTTCACATGGGCATCTGCCTGTTCCACGACAGTACATGCACATGGCCTGACGACTGCACGGATGCTGATCTTTCTTGTGCCCACTAGCTAGTATGCTACTGCGGGCCTGCTCCCTCATCACGCATATTACCCACGCTTCGCACTGCAATTGCGTTTACGAAGCGACTCCGGCACCCTGTTGATTGTGGATGTCATGTCTGAACATACCTCCCCAAATAAATCCAGGGCAGCAGGTAATTCGTTCGCCGGAGATTGAGCTGCTTGCATGTCGCCGTAGTCTTTTACCTTCGCGGCAGCTTCCCTAGAGCGCCGAGTTGCGCTGTCAATACTGTCTGAGTCGCTGGTGTCATCGCTGTCCTCCTCCTCCAAGGCTTGAGCTGCTGTTCTTTCTGCACCTGCAGAAGTTGCGACTAGGACCCCAATTCCCTGATCTCGGCACGCATCGGAAGACAGCAAATTGCTTGTGAAATCGCATGCTGGTTTCACTTCAGCACAGCAGGAGCTGCTGTGGACAATCATGTCAGGGTTTGAAAACTAAAAAACAGTGGAAAAGCTTACCCCCTGAATTGTCACCCAGAGGCTCATGCTCAGAGCTGCTTTCTGTGTCGTATCCTTGGACTAACATACTTTGTGCTTTGCTAAGAGAGGCAACATTGGGGAGGTGCACATCCTTGCAAGCACCGCGCTGCACTGCGTGTAATATGATTGTATAAAACCATTCACTCAATAGCCTTAAGTAACGGTTGGTCTTGACAAACTTCAATTTTGTAAGCGATTCATCGGCTGCAGTACTGCAGTATTCAAGACATCACGATGGCCATGAATAACTTCTGCATGGACAGCTGATCCGCTCCAATGCAAGTTTGGGACAGAAGCAAATTAAGACGCTTGTTTTGATAACGTTTGCAACCCATTCCTTACTTCTGCTGCTCGAGTGGAGTGTGTACCTGGAGATATCTGAGTTTGCAGGACATGGCCCAGCTTATCTTTCCCGTTTATTTATCAGTAATCAGCAATTGACTGTGGTATTATGTACGTTGCTGCTTTCAGCCGGGTTGCGTCCCTTCCAGATTCGCTGCATTTGACTATGCAGAATATGTCGCCGCAAGTTTAATCACAGACACCATGTCAAGACTTCTTACTCCGAATTGGACGAACGTCGCCTCGCTGATTTCGTACAATTGAACTCGAGGACAGCGGCTTCTTCCTCAGCCACAAGTGTTCGGCATCGTCCCAGTTCTTTTTGCATCGTTGTGTCTAAGCATTGAAGAGCTCATGGTGGACTTACACGAAGAAGAGCATGTGCGACACATGGAAGCCACGGAGCGTTCGTACAGGCAGGTTGTTGAGGCAAACGCCACCTCCACTCGCAAGCTTGTTGATGAACATCAAGAATTTTTGCTGCAAAAGACAGGTACGATGAGCAACGATGCTTGCCGCGAAGTGTGAATCAAGAAGGATGTTAGCACCTGACAGGGTCTAGCTGTGCTCGTGTGCAGGTGGCTTGATTCGTTTGCGCCAGGACAGTTGTGAATTACAGCACCAGTTCCAAGAGCTTCGTATGCACAGTGCTGCTCACAGTGTTGAGCTTGTTGAGCTCACAAACCAACTCAGCAAGTTGCGGGCTACAGAGAAGCGCCTGCCAGTTCAAATCAGCGAGCAGGCCTCGCAAGTTGATGTCGAGGCACAGCAGCTAGCTATAATGCAACGAGGTGAGTCAACTGCACTGCATAAGCACATGCGATTGGCAGCTGCGTGACGCGCACTTCGCTCGTTGCTGTTAGGGTTGGCACATACATAGCACATTCAAATTGGCACAGGTGCCGAGACCTCGAGGGTACAGAGTTTCAGCTATATTTTCATTCAAAGGCTCAATCTTGATATATTTCTTTGCTCCAAACGCCCCTGTGCCATGCAGAAGTGAATGAGATGCTGACGCTAAGAGAAGACAAGAACTCCACCCTCATGAGAGCAGTTGCCCTGAACGAAAGCCGCCTGGGCCTTCACTTCGAACATGGTGAGCCCGCCCAACGCACGTATCAGGTCACGTTCTGCTATCAGTGAGCACTTCATCCAGCACACTCCAATTGGTAGCTGCCAAGGAGCTTAGTTGGGACTACATTTTGATGTGATGATGAAGGTTGCTCCACCTCTGCGACTGTAAGCGCAGTCTGATCACACGTTTACATTGACACAATTTCACACGTTCCATTGAATTTGCAGTTGTTCCCAAGCGCTTGCGGTTCGTCTTCACTCAAATACAGCGATCTGACCCAGGGAGGCAGTTCCTTTTCGAGGTGGAGGTCGTGCCTATGGATGGTCGCGAGAACTATTCAGGTGAAGCACTTCAACCAACATTGGATACCTTGATGACAGCGTTGCTTTGATTGCTGTACATTCCAACTTCGCTTGCAAACACAGTGGCGCCAGGTCACCAAACATGGCAGAACCTTTTGTCCCATCTTTCACAAGCATGACACACGTGGCTGACACGTGCACTGTCAAAAGTAGAACTCCACCAGCATGTGCTCTTTGTGCATATGAAATCAGGGGACCTTCACTTGGGCTTTGATCATGCAGTACCGTAACGATACCAACAAACGGGCACTCACGGTCACGCATTTAGTCACCGCCAAGTTTGCATAGAGAAAATATGTTGGTTTTACAGGTATTTACATAGAGAAAATAGCCAAAATGATGTCACGCTCCCAGAAACTTCGCCCGTTTGTTGCTATTGTTATGGTAGTGTTATGGTAGTGGTAGATAGTGTTATGCTATTGTTATGCTAGTGTTAGATGGGTAAGATGTGAACCTGCTATAAGGGCGATGCTGCACCCACGAGTTGCATTGCATTTTGCAATTGGCTCCAAGCAGAGGTTGCTTGCCGCATGGAAAACCATCAAAAAGTTGCATATTGGCGTGTGCAGCATAACAATACCCCAGGCCCTTGGCACAGTATAAGACAGTACAAATCACGTGACGAATTGCATAACCTATGTGAATGGAACAGGGCAGAGATTGCAATTGCAGTATGCAAAGGGTATGAGAGTCAAATTCAGTGTTTTGAATGTTCATATTGCTTGCAGTGTTGAGGGTAGAGCCACAACTTGACAGGAAGATGGTGAATGAAGAGCTGAAGAAACTGAATGCTGATCCTGTCCACTTTTGCTGCTTTGTGCGAGCAATGCGGAGAATGTTTGTTGCCATGTGCAAGGAAAACTAGCACACATCTTTCCTGGCGTCCATGGCAGGGTTGCTTTGCCTGACCTTCACGTTCCTTTATTTTCTTGAAGTGCTTAGCCGATGTTTGGGTCCCATGAGAATTGCATGGTAACGCACGCCTATCATGATGCAGCTGTGTAAGTATTACCTCGTCGCACACCTGGTCACCGCACACTTGCTCGTGGAAGTCTGTAGACACAGTGCTCGGCCTTGTTGCCGACAGACCTTCAAGCAAAGAGGACCCCACGTACTACTGATAGTGCAAACTGCATGCGTGTGCCTACCAACATTTGCACAAGCACACCAATGGCATTCCCTGTTGCTGTACACAAAGCGAGCGCAAACTGCAACTCAGTCTGCCAGAAGTCTTCTTCTGCATGGCTTGACATCGTAATTCATCCTGGCGTGCTCTCCCAGCCACAGACCTCTGGTGCTCTATCTCAGAGATATTCAAGTGTCATGTGAAGGCGTCTTGGAGCAGAACACCAAAACTAAACCCTTCAGGCGTTGGGATCCCCAGCCTTGCCGCTCCAGACAGGGTCTTTGCTGTGGTTCCAGGAATGAAATCAAATTGTCTATTCCAAGGAGCAACCATGTGTGAGCGGTTAGAAGTCTTCGTGGCTATTGGCACGGGAATTTCCTATCTGGTACCTGTGAGGTGTCCAGAGATAACTGGCGTGCGGCACGCTGCCACATCGAAGCGTGTGCCGCAGGCGTGCAAATTCAGTGGACCGCAGCGCTTTAGAGCTTCTTCTATCATACCTCTTCCTATCGTTACCACGTTCGCGTGGTCATCATGGTAGCCAAGACGTCGCCATGAACGTTGAGCCCTGCAAAACCACATCGCAAAACATTGGAACGCAATCGATGCCGCAACCTGTGGCCCAGCCGACGAAGACATATGTCATTCGTGCCGTTAAAGCTGCGCATGGTATCACCCCACATCAGCTGAGACTGTGTGGTGACATCACAATTGAACAGTACGCCGCGAAGGTGCGTTTTCGAGCCTATGGACGATATGCAGTGGGCTGGATTGCAGTGGGCTGTACACTCAAGTATGAATGGATATGTCAGGCAACATATTCGCGCAATGGCAGTCCCTTGATAGCATACATCCGTCATGAATCGGTATTAACAAGGAGACATTGATGTTCATTTTTCAGGGTTGCGATTAATCGACAGTGACGATTAGTACCAGCGATGATTCATGTGATAGTGGTCCTGCAGCCATTAATGCACCTTGTGTCTGCATTGGCAGCAACACCCAAGATTTCACACAGGCATTGCATGGCACAGTAAAGCCAGGCTAGAAGAACTCGTCTGCGTCCCAATGAGGTGCAACATCTTCACTTTCTCTGCACCAAAGAGGCGCTGGGCCACACAGCAACCTTGTTTGATCAGGATTTGGTCGATCAGAGTTCTTGGCATCGTCCAGGAATGCCATTCTCACAGGTGCTCTCATGCAGGCCAGGCAAAGGCAAGAAGCAACAGAAGCCAGGAACAGAAATATCGTAGACCCAACGCTCGCACGCGAAGAGAAACATGCTGTTCAGTGCACACATGTGCGACAATGGGGCCGCACTCTTTTTGCATGTCCCACGTGCTGGCTGATGCCACATTACTGTATCTGCAAACAGCTCGTGCGATTTGACCCCAACACAAAAGTCGTGCTTCACCTTCACCACGAAGAATGGTACGTCGAGCCCCACAAGAGGAACAAGGCAGTGTGCAGTGCTTGGCCTTTCTTTGCAGGCAGAGTGATTTTCGGGTTCAGGCGGATGCAAATATAGAAGTTTTTGGGATAGAGATGGGGGTCGCACCCCATTTTGGCGAAACACTGGCAGTGTGTCGTGGATGAAGTCGTCGACACGACACCAAGGACAACATGTTTGCGACCAGCAAATTGGACAAGCAGGAGAGATGTTATTTTTTTGGAGGGAAATCATGTCCGTCTGCTCCTAGCGTTCAGAGCAGCAGCCCGTCTGCTGCTCTGAACGCTAGGAGCAGATCGTTTGCCTCCCCTCAGTGAGCTGGTTCTCCATCACTCGGTCAGTTTGCGGCACGCGTCCTACAGATCCTAATCGTGGCACGAGCTAAAGCTGTTTCCCACAGCGCAGGTCACATGATAAGAGCAATGTGCTCGCTCATTCAACTACATTTGCTTTCCTGTTAGCAGACTTGAGTTAGCTGGCCATTTTGCTGTGCTTGCAAGCATGCATCATCACCGAAAGTTGTTTCGTCAAGTGCTACGTCCCAAGCACGGAAACGAGTGAGAAGAGGAGTCAACCGAGAATTGCCAACCAAGAGTCCAATGCCTAAAGAGGTGTTGCATGTATGTAGGTGGAGGGGAAGCAACACAGGCTGTGTGACACATCAAACGCTAAGCAACAGCGAACTCTTGATGAAGGGTTATCCAGCGGATGATGCGCGATTCGAGGAACTGTGGCAAGACCCGCATTATACCACGGCGCTTTTGTGGCCGGATGATGACGCTATTTCTGTGAAGGAGCTTCAGCAGAGGGCGGCTGAGCGCACAGGCGGCAGGATAGTCCTCGTCGGGATCGATTCAACGTGGAAAGGAGCTCGGAACCTTCTGCACTCGTATGATCCATCAATTTTGAAAGTTAGGCTGGATGTCGACTCGATATTTGCCCCGGGCTTTACAACATCGCTGCTAGCTCCGCTGCGCCAGTACCGCATGGGGTCAGAGAAGCATTCTAACAGGTAACCGATTCTGACAGCTCTTGCACTGGACGATGTTCATGTGCTTGAGGTCTGCGTTGTTGGCCGTCCTGTTGCCTTCAGTCGTCGGGTGCAGGACGCACATGACCACAGGTGAAACAGCCGAGCCAACACCGACAACAACCACCATAGGCGCTCCTGTAGTTGGATGTCTTTTCAAGATTCGCAAGGTCCTGTGCCGATGCTTACATCGTACAACATTAACACATCCACATGGTCTCGCACCATGATGACGCCAGGCAAGGGGGAGGGGGCATTGCTGACTGGCACATCATCAGAGTCTTGAGCATGCAACTTACCGCCTGTTGATGAGCCAGGAATGGTGCATTGGCCATCAGATGTGGCTGTTCGTGGGTAGCTCGAGATGTTTCGGTGGTTGTGAAGTATTGGAAGGATGAGTCGTGAAAGTATTTATGGCCCTTCACGGCCCCGAGGTGTTACATTGTGGCACCGCATACTCAATCAAACAAAGAAGGAAAGTGGGTGGGTGGGCGAGCTAAGCAGTAGCTCGAAATAAAAAACTTGAGGCAAGCCTCGCGAGTTCCGCTATAAGGGCGAGCATGCAAGCAGAGCAGGCAAGCTAGAAGGGCAAGCAGGCGCATCACAGATGAGTCATAGGATCACTATCGCAGACCATCTATAAACTAGAGTACCCCAGTACAAGCACTTATAACGTCAGCTGTGATAAATGGCCAAAGGAAAGATAAATCGAAAGTAGACGTGGGGAATCCCACGAGACAAACAAACTACCACAAAGCAAGGACGGCTGGCCCATGAGGCGAGCAGGGAAGGCGAGACGCGCCCGTGAGGCTGGTCAATGACAAAGGAGACTGATCAAAAGAGTTGAGACTGTCAAGGTGGCGGTGGACGGGGTCCGGATTGAGGCTGCCAAGAACCCGCAGTGCGGAGGCCGTAGCAAGGGAGGGAGGGGGGTGAAGATGAGGGGACGTCGGAGGGCGACGAGCTCATGAGGCAGTCCGTGGGACGGGCGCAAGTGCAGACGAGATGCGCACTGCCATCATGCTCCATCGCTTGCATTCCGGGAACGGGGCGAAGGGCGTGAGCAGCAGACTCGGGCTGCGCGGAGCCAAGTGGACAACCTCATCCGCCAGCTCCACCAGGGGCGCGCACCACGGCTGCGCTGGCCAGTGCGGGACCAGGACCGTGGCAGCCGCGCCTGCGCGGTGCAGGTGTTGGACGAGTTGCGGCAGCGGTGAACGGGTGGGTGGCACCAATTGTTGTGAGCCCCCCAGTCCGATTGCGCGAACGCATTCACACCTGCCGACCCAGGCTCGTGCAGCTCCGAGTTCCACAACGGCAAGAGCATATTGTGTGCTGCCGCGAAGCGGTCGACCGTATGCGGGCCCCAGCGTTCATCGAGGCTCGTGAAAACCGCCCCATCCAACCGATAGTCCTCGGGCCGCTTGATGCGGCTGATGGGGTCAGCCGGGTTGACGTGCGTATTGATGTATTGGCGCACCAACCCGATGCGCTCTGAGGTCAGCAGTTGCCACAGCTTGCGCAGCTCAGCCATCATCTCCGGCGAGCGCGTGCACAGCCCGGACAACGCCGCCACCACGGCCATGTTGTCCTCGTGCACCAAGATACACTTGTCGGCAGCGTGCTCCCGAAAGCTCGTGAGCGCGAGGCGAACAGCGCGGAGCTCCTTCATCGTGATGTGCGCGAGCGAGGCCACCGGCCAGAAGCCGTGGGCGTGGAACATCGATTTGAATATTGCACCCCAGCCATAGCTGCTGCTGTCAACATGCAGCTCCGCCTCCGCTGACGGCAGCTCAATGGGACGACCATTCCAGCGCTGCGGCAACTGTGCCCACCACTGCAAGTCCTTCACCGCGCGATGGGAGAGCCGCACGCGGCTCGACCAGCTGGTCTTTGTGATCAAGGCGTCGTAAAGACTGCGCAGATAGAACCGCGCCGGCAGCACCGCCAGCTGCACAGACACTGCCTTACCGCAAAGCGCGGCCAGATCGCGCACGCGGACCATGCGCGCTGACTCGGACGCCCGGCACAAGAGGTTGCGAGCCGCGTTGCGGATGGCATCGCGACGACGCTCGTCCACGCGGAAGACGCCCCTGCGTGTATCTACCTCCAGCCCCAAGTGCACCAGGCACTGTGTCGGGGCCCACACGCACTTGCTGTCATTCCAACACAGTCCCAGGCTAGACAAGAGCTGCTTCGCTGCGAAGGCCGCGCTGGCCGCCGCCTCCGGGCTGTGCGCGATGAGCAGGAAGTCGTCAAGGTATGGAAGGACCCGCAGAACGTGGCGGCGGCGCTTTTTGCGATGCCCTGCCCACCCATCGGCTGGCGTCGGCGTCGCCATGTTCCGCAACGCTTGAACCACCGGTCGCATGAGCTTCGTGAAGATGCGCGGGCTGGCCGTCCAGCCAAATGGCAGGCCGACGCAGCGATAGCATTCCCCATTCACACAGATCGTGAAGTATTTACGATCTTCCTCCTTGATGGCAAGATGGTAATACCCGTCCTGCAGATCGAAGCTCACCATCCAGGCATTGCGCATTGCGAAGCGGCGAAGGGACTTGAGTGTCTCGTACTGCACTGATTGCTTCACACAGGGGTTGAGCCACCGAAGGTCGACCACCAGACGCCAACCGCCGTTCTTTTTGGGAACGAGGAAGGCGCGAGACACGAACAGCTCGTCCAGCGCATACTCAAGACCTCCAACCAAGAGAAGGCGCGACACCAAGGCGTCCCAGTTACTCGCCGCGTCCGGCGGCACCGCACAGCTGCCATGATGGAACGGGGCGGGTGCCTTGTCCGCCCAGTCGATGCCAACGCCCTGCTGTATCCAACTCAGGACCTCGCTCGACGCACCAATCGCACGCCAGGCTTCCGCGCACGCCGAGGTTTTACGATGCAGGTGCCATCCGAAGACGCCACACGAGGCGTGCGTTGAAAACACATCACCTACGCTGCCTCATGACAACCTCGCTCGGTCAAGGGCTGACGTGGCCGAGCTCCTGCGCACCAGCGACGACCGGAAGGCCCGAGAGCAACCGCAGGCTACCGAACATCGGAACAGCGGAATGGGATGGGGATGAGACGGGATGGCGTGGGGAGTGGAGTGGTGAACGGACGGACACACGCTGGTCCCAGGCGGCACGTCGCGCTGTGACGCAGCAGATGACAGCCACGCGGGTGGCGGGCAGGCAAAAAAAGACAGCGGTGAAAGAATGACGGGTGGATGTAAAATAGGAGCGGTAAATATGAAAGGGTTGGAAAGTTGGGCTGCCGGAGTGGGGTGGCTGGCGGATGGCATCCCAGGCGTCGTAACCCTGAAGAACAGGCTGCGGCTGTGCCTCGTTTTCCAGCTGCTGATCAAGCAGAGCTGCAACTGTGCAATCAGCAGCCACAGCAAGCAATTGTTGGCAGCCAGAGAAACCTGAACGTGTGTGAGAGGCTGCGCAAACGCTGATATGCGCTCAATTTGCAAAACCATTCATCCGACAGGCAGAGACAAAGAAAAGCGAGTTCAACAGAATTGAAGACGAGATGAACGAAAGGAAAATATCAAAACAAAGATCAGAAACAAGTCGACTGACGTGAAACGCGGTCGAACCAGCGGATCGCTGGAAGTTGGTTGCTAAGCACACACCTGATGTATGCAAACAACCGGAATAACACACCTACGAGGAGGGATCCACGGCGAACCGCGGAGGAGGATCTATTTCGAGCTAAGCAGTAGCTCGAAATAAAAAACCTGAGGCAAGCCTCGCGAGTTCCGCTATAAGGGCGAGCATGCAAGCAGAGCAGGCAAGCTAGAAGGGCAAGCAGGCGCATCACAGATGAGTCATAGGATCACTATCGCAGACTATCTATAAACTAGAGTACCCCAGTACAAGCATGTATTGCTGCTGATGTAATCAGACCTATGAATCGGTATCCATTCTTCAGCATTCTATGTGAGATCCTTCTCATGTCAGAAAACGGCGGCGCATGTTGGGTGGCAGTTGTTGGAAGTCCGTCACACCAGCAGTGCAAAACAGCGTGGCATGTATGCTGTTGACATGTGCATGGAGTAGGATGTTGATAGCCTGTACGTTCGTGTGGGGTTTGGGCCAGCCCTGCATGGTGCTGACTGCTGTGACGAAGACTATCGTAGCCCCTATCTACGCTTGGATGCTGCTTTGTACTGATGTTATGTTGTGTACAGGGCATGCACTCTCGAGGCTGTGGCGGCTGGTTTACGAATATTGGAGGGCGACGACCAATGTGCAGATGGCCTCCTGAGAAATCTTAAACTGAAAGTGAATGCTCTGTTGCGTCAAAAGTGCCGTATTGCTCAAGACGACATGAACACACACACGGGGTCCAAAGCAGGATATATGATAGAGGGGTCACGTGGGGCAATGACAAATGCGAGTGCCCCGGAAGTATAGCACGAGATGTTCCTTCGCAGGATGAGGACACTCCTTCAGGCATAAGCAAGTTGCAGACGAAGCTTTTGGTGCCAAGATGCTGTCAACCGTGCAGTCTAGATGCATTCCAAACAATGCAAACTTGTGTGCACAAGGGTGGTGGCAGTGCTCTTGGCACTGTGTTCCCGCTCGTCAGCGATGATTGAGAATAAGACCGGGAGCTGTGGCCTCCTTGTCGCCTAGCACATCGAGCTGGTGTGCCATGACATGAACATGCGGGTAGTTACAACGAAGCGGGAAAGCAAAGCAGAAATAAACTGCAGACAAGGACGACTCAATTCAAGAACACACGAAAGAAAATCAAACCAAATGATTTGATTTGACAGGAAAACAAAGAAAGAAAGAAAAGGACAATCAAAACAGCCAGCGACAAGACTAAGGACTGCGGGTAGTCCAGCGGATCCTGTCCGCTGCACCAGCCACAATAGATCAGCTGAGTAGCAGAGTTGTTGCGAACCTGCAAGCTCGCTTGCGGTCTCACAGCATGTTGACTTCTTTGCTGCCGCTCGCAACAATCTGTCGTCAGTGTTCATCTCAGAGCTGCACAACCTTTGTGTACTGGTGTCAATGCTTGCACTTCAGCTGATAAGTGCCAGCAATCTGTGACTGTCCCTGCTGGGCATAATGTCTGGCATACACAGGAACGTTTCGTGCACCGGCAGTTGTCGTGCTGTGGCCCTTTCACAGATGCATCGCACCTGCAGCTTTTCTACCTTGAGCCAGGACCGCAGTTTCGTGGAAAGAACAACGGAGAGGCGGTCATGGTCATGCTTTTGGACTTGCCGACATGTTTACATAGAGAAAATATGTCAGATTTTCAGGCATGCATGCAAGGGATACTGAAAAATGATGTCGCGCTCCCGAAGTGCCTGGCCATTTGTTGGTATGGTTGCCGTACGCAACTCATCCTCCTACCCCCCTCCTTGATACCGTCCTATATCTCATTACACAGAGAAGCAAAATCATCAAAGCTCGAGCTGTACCAGTAAACCAACGCACACTCGGAAAGGTACAAGACCCCTCAGGGAATATCAGCAATTGGAACTAGCAGGCCCTCTTCGAAAGCTCCACCAGCCAAGGTCGCAAAGACTCCTAGGCCCCTTCTGTACATGAATCCATTACCGTCCTATATTTCATTACAAAGAGAAGCAGAATCATCAAAGCTCGAGCTGTACCAGTAAACCCACACACACTCGGAAAGGTACAATATTTCATTACACAGAGAAGTGTTACAAGCGACAGGGCCGGCAAATCTAGGAAAGGCTACCGAAAGACGAACAAAAGAAAAGAAAAAGGAAGACAAAGCACACAGCGACACAAACAAACAACGAAGCAAGTCAGACCTCAACCGGGCCGTCTGCCGGCTCATCACATCCTGGCTGGAAGTTGTGTCCAACACGCACAGCAATGCGCGGAGAGAGTTGTAGTACATGCGCGCATTGCCCTTGCAAAGAGCGCAGCTGAGCTCCCGACGCACGGTCCCGGACAAAAGCGGCGTTAGACACCCGACCCGCCGCCGCTACCAAATCGCCAAGCTCTGATAAGAACCGCGACGCCGCAACACCCATGCGGCCGTACGACTCCACAGCGAGCGGCACAAAGCCGAACGCGGAGCCCTCGCCAACCGCTTCGAAGTCCGCCCGCTTCCGCGCCTCAGCCTTCGCAGCCGCAGACCCTCTAGCCTCCGCAGCGTCTCGCATGTACGACGCAGCCGCGGGGTGCGTGACGACGCAGTCCAGGATGCGGACGCCACCGTCAGGCCAAACCACGAGGATGTCACCCCGACGTTGACTGGCAGCCCCTTGCGCCCCCGGGGCTGCAAGGCTGCTGTAGAGCGGCTCCGCGCTCGACGCGCAACGCCAGCGCGGCGGATGGCATGGCGCCAGGCAGAAGCCCAGGAATCATGGCGCACAATTGCCTTGCCAGCGTTATGTTTGCACGAGAGAGCGTGGTCCGGCGTTGTCGAATCGCCAGCGGAGCAGGTGCACGGAGGGATGTCAATCAGCGACGGCACCCCCAAGCCGAGCCGATGCCGGGCTGCCATGCGAAACTCTGCGTTAGTGAGACGCAGAGCCGACCACATGGGCAGTGCAGTAAGCCAGCCTGACGACGGGCCAGTTGAGGCACTGCGAAGGCGCGCCGCGTCTCGCTGGCCCTCCACGGTGTCGGTGTCACAGGCGTCGAGCATGGCCGCGCCCGCACGATCGCCCACGAGCCTCGACACGGCCCGCTGGACGTGGGGCAGGTCCTCAAGCACGAACTCCGCCGGTAGGTCCCGGGCGCTCTCTTCCCACTCGCACTCGCCGGCAGCGTCGTCGAAGACGCGTTGCCAGGCCGACAGCAACGCCGGCCGCAGCGCGCCCGAGAAGGGCTGGCATATGTCAAGACCATTCGACATGGCCTTTTGCGCCTTAGAGGCTCCCGCCACGAGCGCGGCAGCCGCGACGAGGGACGTTGCGTCGCGTAGGCCAAAGCCCCCATGCCGGAGAGGGAGTCGGAGTTGTTGCACGGCACGTGTTGACGCTGCACCGACCTCAGGCACCTGGAAGAGCGTCTTGGCGGCTACCATGATGGCATCCTCGACGCGCACGACGCTGGGCTGGAGGTGGTCCCATGCAACCGTGCGCAGCAGGTGCGCCATGCGCATGGACAGAGAGGATCTGAGCAGGGCGAATTGCGCCTGATGGCTGACGGGCAGCGCCATGAGCTTGTCCACTTGCTCGATGATGCCGTCCGCGCGGTCGGACAAAGCGGCAGCAACGTACGCGTCCGAGCCAATGGGCGTGCCACACACCGTGACGCCGCCGGGGCAGTGCTGGATGCCCAGGGCAGCGGCCAGACCCGCAACCGCCATGGAAGGCCCCTCGGTGAGCGCGCACTTGCGGGGCTGGACGCGGAGGCCGACGCTAGGCACGCCGCTCTCCCCAGTGAGCGCGTGGAACGCCGCACGGAGGGCGTCGACCTTGCCAACCAGGTTGACGTCATCCGCAATCGCCAGCACGGCAACCGCGGGCGCGGTTGCCCGAGTGCGTTCCAAGATGGGCTGCAGCACCAGGGCGAAGAGCAGCATGGCAAGGGTGTCGCCCTGGCGCACCCCTGTGCGCGACTGGATCGGGGCCGTGCCGGCTGGAGCGCCGATGACGTGCAAGTCGGTGGGCGCACCGTACGACCATTGCACATACAGGGTGGAGTTTTATTAGCTATACACAGGGAAATGCCGGATTTACGACATGCTGACTTGAACCACCCACCTTGCAATGGCTCAATCGACAGCCCAGACGGCCCTTGACATGGTGAAGGGCTCGAACACATCAAAAATTGACATGTCATGCGAATTACATAGCAACAAACCCAGCATATCCCCCCTGCAGTCGTGTATTTTCGGGGTGACAAGGTGGCTGCCCCCTCGACCCCCCCCCGACCCTTGGCCGAGAGGGGGGCTCCCCCCGCCCTCCTGACATCATGCACAAGTGCAATTGCTATGTTTTTGTGGTGGTCCCCTGCCCTGGTGTGCTGTGAAGCCGGAGATACAGTCCTATGAATGATTGCCATATACGTGCACGTAGGCGCCATGCCACACAATCAAGCCCCCACGTGCACAGACGAAACAATTTCACCAGCTTGCAGCGTGGTGTAATTAGCATATGTGGTTTCACATCACTCCGAAAGCTCATGGCCTGTAGCGTCTATCACGGGTAGTCGGGCCCAAATGAAGTCATCCCATACTTCGCAAGAAAACCTGTTGTGGTGTAGCCATCTTTGAGCTGCGACTGTGGTCTGGAAACTCACGTTCTCGACATCCCGCCGGTATCAACATTGTAGTACGCTCCGAGTTCTGTCTATAGAGCCTTCATACGTCTCCATACGAGCTGATTAAGGCACAGTACCCTATGGCCAAAGTCATGACTATCCCCGGCACTCCCGTAACCACAACTTTCTCAATACTTGTCCGATTGTAAATTTAAAAATATGTACAGACGCGTCTCGGCCCGGGGAGTATGGTGAAGGCACCGCCTTTACCTACTCATTTCGCGCTTTTTCAGCACATTTGCTCAACGTCTTGACCCTCTACGGGCGATGTGAAATCCGCGAAAAATATATCTGCCAAAGTATGCACAACTAGGTCAAACACTCCCGACAGAGCTAACATTTATTTTGATCACTGGTTTCCATAAGACCGGGCGCATTCAATTCCGTTTTTGTGAGGGCTTCGGAATGGGCGCGACGTTTGTGTGAGAAAAGTGTGATGGTGACGTCAGGATCACCCGCCAGCTCAGTGACATAAACCGTGTATAGCTAATAAATCTCCACCCTGTATGGCAGCAGCGCAAGCACGTGTTTCTGCACTGCCGCAAACAGCGCAGATCGGTCGACCGTGTTGAAGGCATTGGCCATGTCAACGGTCAGAAGCGCGGCATCGGAGTCAGCAGCCAGCGCCGAGCGGACCGCATGCACAAGCCCTTCCACCCCGCCTGAGACGCCCACCGCGAGCTGCAGGGGCGCGAGCGAGCGCCCAAGCTTCTCACAGGCTGTCATTGCGCATAGGCCGGTGAGGCGGTACAGGACCTCTCCTATCGCTATGGGTCGCGCGCCCCCATCTGGCTTTTGCAGGCCCACGAGGGAGGAGTCCAGCAGCGACGAGTGCCGCGGCAGCGTGCCCGTGAGCATGAGGTTGACGAAGGCCAGAGTGGCATTGAAGTCTGCGGACGAGGCTTTGGTGGCCGCCAAGACGTGCTCGTACGTCATGCCAGTGGGCCCGCCTGCTGAGCCGAGTTTGGCTTCAAGGCGTTTCAGTGCGCGCTCGAGCAACTCAGCGTCTATACGCAAGGGCAGTGTGGCGTCCTCCACGAGGACCGGCGGTTCAGCGAATGGGTGTTTCTCACGGAGCGCAGCAATGACGGCGGGAGAGTGCGTATCCGCCAATGGTGCCGACGCTATCACGTGCGCGCCACGGGTTACGCTACCGAGGCCGAGCATGCGTTCTACACGCAGAGCCATGAGCTGTTCAGCCGACAGGGTGCGGCGGCGTAGGCGCGGGACGGCGGCGTAGGCGCGGGACGGCTGCTTCACGCTCATCGGCGGCGTCATCGTCATCCTCGTCCTCCAGCGCTTGGCACGCCTCTATGCGGACCATGCGGGCGAGGGCGCGCCTGTTACGACCATGAGACCCGCGGTTGTCGGCCAGCGCCCGCCTGGGAAGGTCCGCTAGGGCTTCTAGGGCCGCGCATACTTCTGCGGAGGCCTGGGGGTCGTCGGCGCGCTCGACCGCGTCAACCACGTCCAAGAGCGCGCGTGCGTAGACGCGTCCATTGTGTGCGAATGACTGACGGCACAGTCTGCGGTATGTCGACGCGGCAGGCAGGCTGACGTGCCGGCTGCCGCTGGACGGCAGCGCGTGCGGTGCCCGGGCGCGAGCGTGTAGCGCGCGTCCTCGCACCTTGGCCGCGACCCCGTGATGAGGGCGTCCCCTGTGCACGGCCCCGATGTTGGCGAGACGCGCTTGCAAGGGGAGCGGGGCCGCCAGGTGCGGGCTGCGCTGCGGCGGGCGCATGCATAGGGGGTGGTGGCACAGCCGGCGGGCGGTGTTGGCGCGGGCAACGGCGGCTGAATCCGTGGCGGCGTAGCGCCCACGGCACGCGTGTCGCCTGTAGGGCGAATGTTAGCACGCGCTGGGACGTCTTGGGTGCGCGTTAACATGCGCGGGTCGAGCGGAACGAAGGGAGAAAAGCTTGCGGTAGGGAGCGCAAGGTCCGCTCCGCGCTGCTGGACTGTGCGCCCACCGGATCCAAGCCGGGTCGTCAGGGGGGACGCGCGCGGCGCGGACGCAGCCTGGCAAGTCGGCCAGCTTGACGGGTTCATATTCGGCAGGACAGACGTGGGCTCCGCCACAGAGGCACGCGAGGGCAATGCGTGCTGGCGAGCCGACTGCTCGTCACGCCACGTGAAGGACGCGCCTTCTCCGCGTGCGAGTATGTTGATTGCGGCTTGGCCATGACTCGGAGTTGTCGTGAGGAGAGCGCGCTGCGCGCCGGGGACTGTCGCGCGGCTTTGTGGTGGAGTCAGACGCGCCGAACGCCTGGGCGCTGGATGCGCGCAACCGCCCAGCGGTTGGGGGATGGAGGGGAGGGAAGAAGCAGCGTGCGCAGGTGCGTGACCGCTGGCATTTGCCAGTGATCGCATGGTAGAGGCTACCGCCACGCACCGCTCGCTTTCGCGAGGGCAGGCGGTAGCGCCTGCCCTTGCCAAACCGCGGACAACGTAAACATCGGCAAGCTGTAACGGGGCCGCGGTCATGGGGGTTGCCAGCCCAGTACTGGCAGGCGGGGAGGATGGCGACGTGGCATTCACGCGTTTCGTTGCTGGTTCTGGGAGGCTGGGCGGGCCTTGCGGGCCGTGCTTACGTGAGAGCGCAACCGCTGTCGGTCGTGGGCGGGGCGGCGGCGGGGGCAGGGACTCGCCCTGCGGCGGGGGGCGCAGCGGGGGCTGTGGCGAGGCCGGCAGCGAAGCTCGCGGCGGGGGCTGCAGAGGGGACCGAGGCTGGGAACCCGGCAGTGAACGCAACGGGGACGGCGGCGGGGACCCCAGTGGGGACCTTGCTGTCCCGGCGGGAGTGGCGAGGGCCGCCGATGCCGGTCGGGGGGACGGCGACGGGCATAGCATGAGCACACCTCCGTTAAGCTGCCACCCGCTGGACGGGTGGTCGGTTCGGATGTGCTCCAGCAGCAGCGACTGCACCGTGAAACCAGCGGAGCACTGTGGCTCTGGACACACGAACAGAGGGGCAGCCCCGGCAGGGGCGTGCCCACCCGGTTCTCGCGGCAGGGCGTCGTTCATGCGCACACCTGCAGCACAGGGAGCGGCGGCACAAGGGGACTGCGGCACAAGAGGCCACCCCACAAGAGGAAGCAGAGCAAAAAGGGGGCAAAACCAGAAGGCCAGAGAACGAAAGAGGGAGACCAAAACCGGGACCGAGACCTCACGCAAAGAGACCAGGGAGAACCCAAACGAGCGCAGAACACGCAAGCAAGCAGGCCGAGCAGCAGAAACAGGCGAACACGCCAAAGAGAGCAAGAGAGACCACGGCCGGCTGGCAGGAAGCACAGCAACACGAGCACCCAAACAAACAGAGAGGCGCACCCGAGCAAAGCACAACAAACGACGCGACGGCAGCAAAAGCTGAAAGAGCGAACAAAAGAAAACAAAAGCAAAAGCAAGGGCGAGATCGCTGCGGAACAAACACGGCTGGCAGGCAGGAAGCAACAGCAACACGAGCACCCTAACAAACAGAAAGGCGCAACCGAGCAGAGCACAACAAACGACGAGATTGCAGCAAAAGCTGCACGAACGCACAAAAGAAAGCAGGAAAACAGAAACAACGGCGAGACCGCAGCGGAACAACCACGGTTGGCAGCAGGCTGGAAGCAAAGCAACGCGAGCCCCCTAGCAAACAGAAAGGCGCAACCGAGCAGAGCACAACAAGCGACGCGACAGCAGCAAAAGCTGAAGAGCGAACAAAAGAAAATTACACAGAGAAGCAGAATCATCAAAGCTCGAGCTGTACCAGTAAACCAACACACACTTGGAAAGGTACAAAGACCCCTCAGGGAATATCAGCAATTGGAACTAGCAGGCCCTCTTCGAAAGCTCCACCAGCCAAGGTCGCAAAAACTCCTAGGCCGCTTCTGTACATGAATCCATTCCCCCTGCACAAAGAGACACTGAGCTCACGCAATGCACTCTCAACAAAGTCGCCCTTGAGCACGACGCCCGCGGCACTCGCAGCAATGGCCAGGGTGTTGAGCAGCTCAGTTGCCGGCTTTCCCAGTCGGCCGTAGGACTCGTGCGACAATGGGACAAAGGTGTAGCCGTTGGGGTCAGCGGTCTGGTACTTCAAGCGCTTTCGCTGGTCGCGCGCAGCTGCCGCGCCGCCCGCCGTGCGAGCAGCCTGTAGATGGGAGGCCGCTGCTGGATGCACCACTGAGACGTCGAGGACGGTGAGCCCATCTGCCAACACGGCAAGAATGTCTCCGCGTGCTTGATCCTGAGCTGCGATGCCGGCACCTTGAAAGCCAGGCAGTGTGCGAAGAAGCGGCTCCACTGACGTGGCAACCCACGCGCGGTGAGCAATGCGGCGCCAAGTCCCGATGAGAATATTGTGGCGCAACATCACTGCTCCCGCGAGAGAGCGGCAAGTCATGGCGTGGTCAGTGTCACCTGCATGCATATAGCGTCCGCAACGGCACTGTAAGCCTGGGTGTGGGTGGGCAGCAGCGTCAAATCGAGGCGGTGGCGCATGGAGCTGATGAAGTCGGGGTCCGTAAGTTGCAGCGTTCTTGCCGTGGGGAGGGTGTCCAGCCAAATGGAAGCTGGGCGGCATGCGCAGCTGTACATACGGGCGTTGTTACGTAGGCCGTCGTTGGTGTCGGCGTCAAAAGACGCAAGGAGGTCGGCGTGTTTGCGCTCAGCCACGAAGCGGGCAAATATCCTTTGGACGGCAGGTAGGACGTCATCGATTGTCTCCTGAGTGACAGCGATCGCTTCGGGGGGCCACAGCGAGTGTTCCGCCCCGGCTGCGTGTAGCGCTTGCCAGTCTTGTTGGAGGTTTGGAGCGTTGGGACCTGCAAAAGGGCGAAATTTCTGCGGCCCATCTTGCATGGTGGTTTCTGTCATGGCTGCCGCGGACAAAAAGGAGGCTTTGGCTTCTGACTCGCCGGTGGCGCGGATGCCCATGCCCCCGAGGCGAAGCGGGGAGTGTCAGTTGCCCAGCGCGCACATCGGCCTGCTCCGGGCGCTGCATGATGCTGAAGGTGGCTTGGGCGGCGCGCTCCTCGACACGTCGAGTTGCGGCGTTGACAAGGTGCCAGGGAATGACTCGCGGTAGGTGCGCGAGGCGCATTTGCGCGGATTTGCTGAGCAGGAGGAACTTATCTTGGGCGGGTAGGAGGGTGTCGAGCATGTTGTCGATGCTTTTGCAGATGCTATCGGCCCTCGAGTTTGCGTAGGCTTGAAAGTATGCATCTGAGCCCAGTAGGGTCCCGGCGGCGTCAAGGCCTTCGGTGCGGTGAGGGACGGCGAGGGCTGCTGCCGTGTCCAGCGCGGCTTGCGTGGTCGCCGAATATACCCCGCATATGCCGAGGTGCACGCCTAGCCCAATGGCCGCGCTGAGGGTGCGCGGAGCAGGGAATGCGGCGATGACGGTTGCGGGACTGCCTTGGAGGAATGTGTCGTCGAGGTAGGCCACGGGGGCTGCGTCGGGGTGTGCTGCACGTATGGCTTCAAGTGGGCCTTGAGTGGCGAGGGAGAAGTAGAGCCCGCCGCATGGGTCGCCTTGACGGACGCCGCTCTCCGACAAGATGGGAGCTTCGCCCTTGGGGGCTCCGTCGACGAGCAGGCGGCTGGCATGTCGGTACGACCAAGCAGCGAAAGGAAGCAGGGACGGCTGACGCTCTGCCACGGCGGC
Source organism: Nuphar pumila (assembly GCF_984573655.1). Taxonomy (NCBI): domain Eukaryota; kingdom Viridiplantae; phylum Streptophyta; class Magnoliopsida; order Nymphaeales; family Nymphaeaceae; genus Nuphar; species Nuphar pumila. The sequence goes on along the minus strand of NW_028323204.1, from coordinate 69,600 downwards.
TAAGACGGCGTCTCGTGAGATGGTGTTGAAGGCGTTCTCGAAGTCCATTTGGAGAGTGATGCAGGTGGGGTCGGTGGAGATCCCTGCGTAGAGGGCATGGCCGATGATCTGGCTGCCTCCTTTGACGCCGACGCCCAGCTGTAAGGGCGCGAGGGCAGCGCCGGCTCCGGGGCAAGCTACCATGGCGCAAAGCCCGGCCAGTCGGAGCCAAACTTCACCGATGGCAATGGGGCGTAGGCCGCCCCACCCGGTTTCTCGAGGCCGATGAGCCTGCTGTCGAGTAATTCCTGCAAGTGGGGCAGGGTTGCTGCCGACGATGGCGTTGAGACGTAGACGGCGGTGAGGAGGTGTTCGCCAGCCTGTGCTGCTGCTTTGATGTGTTCATAGGTCCAGCCGCTGGGGCCTGGAGCTGACCCTCTGGGGAGCGCTCGCAGCACGTCTGTGAAAGTGTCGAGCGTTATCTCCACTGCGGCAGCTGTGGGCGGCGGTACTACTGGAGGCGGGGCGGTGGGGTGTAGAGCGCGTAGCGCTGCTATGTTGGCGGCGGTGGGCGCTGCGATCGGAAGGGCTTCCAAGCATTTGGCTGCTCGTGTGACGCTGCCGAGCGTCAGTTGGCGGTGGGCTCGTGCAGCCACTTTATGTGCGGCATGTGGGGCGCGTTGTGCGACCTGCGGTTCGGCCTGCGGTTCGGCCTGTGCTCCAGCGTTGAGGAGACCTGCAATGTTCTCTTGGTTGTGTAAGCGTTGAAGGCGGGCCCGGGTGCGCTTAGCTCGTCCTCGTGACGCCCCGGTATCGATCAGCATTCGAGATGGCAGTAGGAGCAGGTTGGAGAACGTATCGCGGATGTTGTTTGCAACGCCGAGGTCAATCGCCCCCGAGACCACTTCGAGGGAGTGTTTGACCGAGTTGGCCCAGTCCTCCCGTGCTGCATAGGGAACGGTCCGGTTTGGGCGGATGAAGCCAGCTGGGCGATGGAATGCAGGCGCTGGGTGTGGTTGCGGTTGTGCGGCATACGGATGCGGCTGGGCGACTGGCAGGAGGTTGATCACTACCGGCGGCGGTAGGGGTGGCAGTGCTGCAGGTTCGCCAATCAGTGGTGGTGGAGGGGCGACGGCCAGGGGCAGGTCTTCTGCTGCGTCGTGGTCATTCGGAGCTCGTGGGTCCTCGAGCGCTGGCTGTAGCGGTGCAGGCATCATTGCTGCGGGTTGCTGCAACTCTGGTTGGGCTACTGGTGGTGGTGGCGCGGCATCACCGGGGGCGCCTGGGGGTTGCGCCGGATGCTGCGTTGGGCACCTGTGCGAGTTGGTTAACGCAGACTTCAGCACGTGGCATCGGACACAGCAGGCTGCTTGTACCGCTTGCAGCACGTCCGGAGGTAGGACCACGTCGCTATGATCCCGCTGCATGTGGGCAAGAATGGCGCTTCTCTGGATGAGCGACTTGCCGCAGCCCACTACGGGGCACACGACTCGCGGGGCAGGCATGCTGCTGGTAGGTTGGCGCTAACGGTTCAGCATCTCATGTCGGCTCCCTGCAACAAGGCACCAGAAACAGGCACAGAAGGAAAAAACAACAGAGGGACAGCAGCGCGAGAGCTCTGGAGGAGAGCTCAAGGGCACAGAAAACAAAGGCACGGCAGAAGGCCAGGAGGGCAGCGGGACGCTGCAGGAAGCAAAGGGCAGGGCAGAAAAGCCGAAACGCGAGCACCACGCAGAAGGAAGCTGCAAAAGAAACTGCAACGCGGGCAACAGGGAAACTAACAACGCCACAACGCAAGAACGCAGCAAAGAAGAAACGCCACGGCGCCAGCACGAAGCGGCAGAAAGCAACAAGAAGCTACGAGAAGCAGCACAAACGACAGCAAGGCCGCAGCAGGGAAAGCGCAGCTGGCGGGGGCACCGGGACAGGGCACCCTAAAAACACCACAAGGCAAGAAAGCCGCAAAACGGAAGCACCGAAGCGCTAGCGCTACGCTGCAAGCAGCAGCTAAAGACTGAAAAAGAAAGCAGAAAAACAGCATCAAAGCTGCAGCAAAGAAAGCGCAGCTGGCAAGGGCACTGCGGCAGGACAACCTAACAGCGCCACAAGGTAGGAACGGGAGCACCAAAACGCACGCACGACGCTGCAGGAAGCAACGACGAAAGGTACAATATTTCATTACACAGAGAAGCAGAATCATCAAAGCTCGAGCTGTACCAGTAAACCAACACACACTCGGAAAGGTACAAAGACCCCTCAGGGAATATCAGCAATTGGAACTAGCAGGCCCTCTTCGAAAGCTCCAGGTACAATATTAGACATTCGGAGACTCACGCGTCACGCTGGGCAAAAAATCCTTACCGTGTCGACAATTATATATGTCACGCGTCACGCTAGGGGAAAAAACCTCCATATGAACGGAGAAATAATAAATGTCACGCGTGACGCTGACCCAAAAAATTTTCCGAGGTGCCTGCGGCACCCTGTACCCTGGCCTACTCATGGCATGCTGCATATGCAAGCCAGGATGAAAACTGTCTTGAATGTAAGCATATGATAGCCTAATGAACCTGCGGAAACCACCATTGTTTCAAAATGCGCTGTCACGTACCGTCTGCCCCGTCTGGGGCCTGTACAGGCAAGCAAAGGCAGTCATTGCTGTGTTTCAAGAAGGTGGAGGACATGACAGCTGTTGAAAAAGCCGCACATGATGAGAAAGAATGGAATCGCATTGATGATTACCTGTTTGAGAAACTGGAGAAAGAAGCAGCGCTCCTGGTAGATGTTCGTGACGTTGAAACAGGCGATTGCGCCGTGGTGACCGATGCCGATCTAGACAGGACCTCGCCCGTTTCAACGCTTGCTAATGGGGGGGCGTATCAAATTTTTGTTATTTTATTTTACATGTGATCATCCAGGTGGCCATCTTTGATATGGGGGTGATGATAGCCGTACCTTGCTTGCTCATGGACGATACATTTGAGCATGATTGCACCTGAACTCTTGCAATGGCAGATGCTTGCTCATCACGAATGTACCTCCACAAATTTTTCGCCTGCGGCGCTGCTGAGTTCAATCTCCTTATTGACGGAGAAACAATAAATGTGACGATGTCACGCTCCGAAAAAGTTCCGAATGTCTAATATAGGATGGTATGTGTGTGGACTCCACAACGTGTATCACCCTCGGCCGAGCACAGATTCTCACTCAAAGGAAAGGGCACAAAGATGGTGTATTACAGAAACTGCATTACAAACACCACCCCCAGTCACGTGGGTTTGAAACACTTTGGCATGCATATTATCTTAAAGCCATGAACGATGGTTTGTGCCCACTATACTATGGTCTGGAGCAATGGGGAAAGTCAAAGTCAGTGTCCGAACATCTTGCGCAGAGATGGCCACAAAATAGAGATATATTTTGGGAGCCCCAAAGAAATGAAATCACACAAACAAGCAGCATAGCACAGCACAATGCAAAGCGACGCTAGTTTGATGTTTCCAAAGCAATGGAATGGTAGCTGCATCAATCATCAGACCCCCCACCGACATATGCAACGTGTTTTTACAATGTCCACTAGTAGCTTCTTGTTGTGTGAAAACACAGGGTATTGATGGATCTAATTACAAGACAATTACTACGCGATAACCGTTAGTCACGACTAACAAGGCGCACATCCCAGGCACCAATTAGACGGGTCCCAAATGCTCAAGCTAGATTGATCGTAAGAAGTCCTCGATGCTGGCATGCATCGACGTTTATATTTGATCCGGACATGGACCCTCTTGAGACATCTCTAGGCATCCTCATGTGCTCGAGGACCGTACCACCGAATCCTAGACCTACCCGCCAGATTACGTACACGGTCATGTGCACGGCCTTGAATGCCCTTGTGATCATGCACGGCCTGGCACGATTATAAGGCCTAGCCATCACCCGACTAATGCGCTATTTCTATTATCTAATCCCTACAGGATTCACACATAACACTTCTGTTTTGGGAACAAGCGATCCGTGTTGCACATCGTGCACAAAACCTTGGAAATCATTACCCCACACAGCAAGCAAGTCAATGCAGAAAAGTCGGGCTGTGTGCAGTAACACTTGAGCAGTTGAGGACTTGGTGCTTGAGTGAACTAAATGCAAGTGCATGGCGTGATGGCGTGATCCTCGATTGGTTGATTTATTTGAAGCACTTTTGAGTGGAAGCCTATCCCAGCTGCTGACATTCCTGAATAAGGAAGATGTTGCTTTGCAAGTGGAACACTGGTGTTGTGTTTAAGCTTGAGTTGTATCACGTGATAGCGATTCCAACACTTTCATGTCGCTGTGCATCCACAATCGGGCCATCGGAACATCTGGACGTTGAAATTCACGAGCACCGCATGTGACCACGTTTAAATGCACTCAGACCGGATACGCCAACAGGCCCTAGGAGTCTATCATCGGGAATAGGGCAAGACTGCCACAGTTGATCTACAGCTGATCAGATTCATGAAGCGCTGACACGTCTACATCAACCCTGTAGACAGAAGCGCAAGTATGACCAGGCTGTCGACGATCTTCGCACGGTGCGCATTGCTAGCTGTTGGAGGTGGAGGTGGAGATGAAGCCATGGGGGGGCCTGCAAATGTAGACCACATTATGAACAGAAAAGGAAGGCTTGCATAGCACCTATATTTTGCTCGCTGGCTGTTGGGAATTTAGTCCGTACATGCTCCTCTATCATGCATCCCATTGATTTGTTAAATTTTTGTTGATTTGCGAGTTGCCACTTTGGGTGCAACTCTGTGGATGCGGTGAACGGATACGTCGTCATCATTGAGAGGTGACGGAAAGATTCGATAATCTCCGATGCATCAACGAAGCTTGTTTGCTGAACATGATGAGGCAATACGTACGAGTTCCCACCATTGCATTAGCTGTGCAATGACGAGCGTCGTGAGACAAACCCTGGCTGCAGGCCAGGCTCCAACTTCAGAAGACTGGCGATACAGCCGTACCACAATGTAGAAAAGCAACGTGTAATATTCCCGATACCTTTTCGTGCATCGATATTTGGATGGTGATTGCATTTTACCCGATGCAGAAGAAGACTGCGGTAGCGCGACAGCCCTCTGGACATTGTGATGACTGACAAACCTTGCACTTGCCGGAACACATGCTTCTTCTCACTAACAATCAATTTATCTACCATTCTACCTGTGTATTCATTATAAATTATGGTGGAGGAGCACAGTAACCCACACAGCAGATTGACAATCCCGCGCAGAGTGGCACACATGATTCGCCCCTTGAAAGTCTGGTGCAGAAGAGAAGAAGGCGCACTTGATTGCGATGCTGGACTTGAAGACATCGGTTCCTGGTAGAGTGCAACGCATTTCAGGTCCTCTGTACCGTCGTCTATGCCAGTCACCTTCATTTTGAACCCTTCTACTGCGCCTGCCTTCATTGCTGCCATACCAGCTTGCACCGCAAGGCTTGTGCCATCCTTACCCAGCTGATATGCTATGCTGTAATTCCCACCCTCAGTCGTAGGTGCCGCCAGAATTGTAAATCCCGAACTCACGCAGGTTGGCACCAAAACCAGACACTCCAGGGTATGCTGTTCGGGGTACATCAGCGTTTTTACAGTTGGCTTGTCAACCATGACACCCTCGGTGATGCAATAATTATCCATAACATATCCCTCGGCTGTTACATTCTTTCCGGCAACACTGCAGACTTGCGCGTGTGCTCCTGACACCACGAGCAGCAAGCAACAAGCAAGCAGGGCGACCGAGCACATGATCCTGGGCGCCGAGCAAGGGTAAAGTCGTGTTTCTGGAAATACATGCTGGTCATGTTTTGCAGATATATATGGAGATATTAGCGTGGTCTGCGCACAATTAGCGATTCAGCTCATCATGCCATGATCTATGGTGTCATGCATGTGATGGAGCATGCACATGATGAGAAGGGCTTATCCTAGATATCTCAAGATATCCATGCGATCTCAGTCTCAGACTAATAGCATCTCCTTAATTCGCCATTGAAACGAATCGGTATAATATGTATCATAATCTTAGCACCATGACTTCATGCATGTAGGGACATAGTGAGTGTCGACAGGTGCGCATTTATGCTCTCGAGAGCAGTCATCCGAGGTAGGCAGTGCGAGACGAGAGATACATGCCATCCTCATGTTTTTTCTACCGAAATCTTGCAACATAATGCTAGTAATCATCATCTCATCAATACAAGGTCTGCTAACCTGGCGGCAATGTCCATCCGGTGGCGCCACCGAGGTGCTGCCAACGATGCGGAAGGCCATGCCAGCTTGTGAAATACGGCAAACGACCAGCGGGATGTTGATTGACGTAGATATCAGCTGTATGGCAGCCGTTGAAACCTGCGTTACAAACGCTCTGATCTGCCCTCAATTCCATTAACAATGACAACTAAGCCTGATTGAATTAGAATGCGACGACGCATCACCATCAAGTGACATGACAGCGCTTGGTTTGACCCAAGGGTCTGGGGTTCCCGGAAACTCACTGGGGCTGTTGTTCCCGCCGAACGGATGGGGTGAAAGGCGCCGAACACAGTCTTACCTCGACCAGTGCACGTTTTCGATGCATCGACCCTCACATTTGGCAGACACAGCCGGATGCACGAACGGCTCATGTTTTCATGCAAAGGCGCCTATATCGCTCGTTGTGAGGCCCGTTGTTGAGTCCGTCCAAACATGCGTTCTCATAACATGAGTGCGAATTTGCGACACAAAAGGCTGTTAGAGCTGCACCACTTTTTATCTCAGGTGCAACTGGTAGCTACGCAAACAAACGATGCATGTTTCATTTGCCGCGACTGACACGCCGCACACCAGCTCGTGCACAGAAGCACGACATCTCATTCATCGACATGATTGCCCACCATGAAGTACCTGGCCATCTACAACGGCCACATATGCGCACACAAATACAGGCACGAAGAGAGGCAATCACGTCAAGGGGTCCAGTTGAATCACTGTGTTCGCAACCCAAGAGATCTCCAGCTGGATATGTAGCGAGATAGACACGAGTTGTTCACGACGTCTTGTCTGCAGCTGGGGACGCTGCCTCTGCAGAGGGCGGCAGGTGCACTGCGGCCTCAGGCACTTCCGCGTCGGCATTTTCCACGACCACAGGAGGCATCTGCGCGGAAGGAACTGACGCTGGTGGGGCTGCAGCCGCGCCTTCAGGAGGTGGGCTCGTCTCCACGTTGCCCACCTTCACAGCGGCTCCTTCTCCTGTTGCCACAGGAGCCGACGCCCCTGCCTTGGCAGTCGCACCCTCACCCAAAGCAGGCGTAGCTGCTTTTTCCGGTGAGCTTGCTCGTGCAGGCGCTTGCTCTGAAACTGGCGATGTTGTGGGAGTCGGTGGAGGTGCGCGCGTGAGCTCTCCGATGATGGGCGAAACGATGCGATTGTAGTCGCTCCACTTTAGGCACACCAGCTCTTTATGCGTGCCGGCATTCATGTACATGGTGTCCATCCCGGCCAGCCGTTGGTCGACATACGTTGCCATGTCATAGAGCTGGCCGAACGGCGGCATCGCACCAGGCTCAACGTGTGCAAAGACTTCTGCAAACTCCGCTTCTTCCGCCAGGCTGACGGGCTTGCCGCCCGCCAGTTTGGTGAGCTTGTCGAGATCCAAGAAATCACCTGCCCGCAGAACTGCCATGGCCAGCTTGTCATCCACCTTGACAATCACCTGCGCATGATCAGGCATAATTGCAACATGCATGATGAGATTTTCATTCGTCCAACAAGTTGCAACTGATACAGCGCATGATCTTCTGACGCAACGGCCACCACGGATGTTCGGCAAGCTCGCTATATGCCACAATTACCGGCTGGTCCATATTGCCATACTATTGAGAATCAGCTATTGTCAGATAGTTCTAGTATTGTCCACAACTGAATGATGCTAGTACGGAACACATATATAGGACCGCATGTGAACAAAGGCTCCACCTGTGATGCAGGGAAAACCCTTGTACTAGCTGCAGTGCATGCGCGAGTCGCCACCTCAACTGATCATTCGAACTCATACGCCCTGCGAGCACATGTTGCAGGCACAACCTCCTCTGTGTGTCGCACAAGGTACACAGCGTGCGTGCAGAATCTCACCGTTTTGGCCAGCTGATTGCCTGAAATGCCAGCAGCATGGGCGATCTCCGAGGCCGTGTACGCGACTGAGTGCATGACAGAGGTGTAGGGGATTTCCTGGTCACGCAAGTAGCGCTTGATGTGGGAAGTTGTCCAAGGGTGGCCAGCTCCTGTGTCCAAGAATGCAAACTTGCCGATGACAGGCTCGTTCCACTTCGTGTTGACTTTGAGGTAGTCAGCAAACCGCATGATCATGGACTCTGTGTGAGAACCTGCATGGACAAGAAACCCCCTTGAATATGTCCTGAGGGCACCTGAATTTTCACTTGAGTTTTTGGATGCCTAATTATGCGCCGTATGGATACTCGATGGAATTATTTTTGCTAGGCACTAAGTCTCTCATTCCGCATTGGTCGCAACCACACACCAAGACATGCAAGCATCTTGGTGGGCATTCGCCATGCACTTGCGTGACAGTGTTCTTCAGGAGCTCCCTGCAACCCTGAGGCATAAGAGTGGATGTGCTGACAGCCTGCAGGCATCTGCAAGGTTCTACGTCCCAACCTTTGGCTGAATAGGTGTATGCGATGCCGCAACAGGGGTAACAGACACGGCGCTTCTTCTCGTATGACTCGCTTTTGGCCCTGAATACATGGGGCTCTGGAGTCTGGGGATCCCAGGATTTAGACATAGTTGTTGCGCCCGCAATTTAAGTGGGGATGCCTGTGCTTGGCCTCCTACGTGCTGGTTGGCAAACGTTGTCACAATCTTCCTGATGAACTCTACCTGAGTGACTTCATGTCTTGTGCTTGCACACGAAATTGCCTCAAATATTGCGCCTCGACAGTTCTCACCATACAGCATGTCGCAGATTTGTATTCAAATCATCACCTGCGCTGAAGATGACATCTCCATCTCCTTTCATGGGCCAGGAGCCGACTCCTTCATCCACATACAATGGGACACCAAACAGGCACCCAAAAGGTGGAATGGCACCCACTTGCACTCTAGGGAAGTGCTCCTTCAGCTCCTCCTCTGATGCCAGCTCAGCCTACATGCACCAGATTACCTCGAATGCATAACACCATCTGTTTGCCGAATGCACTAGAACCAGAGGCCACAGAAGGCAAATGAATCTCGTGAATGTATTTTACCTGTTATACGCACAGTGTCGGAAAGTCACGGAGCCACAATGGCCCAACGAACAGTATGACTTCCATGTCACCGCTGACTTTCCGGCCCATCCCTGCGAAGGAGACCATCTGACCCCCATTCCGACGGCTTTGTAGCTTGCGTCTACCTTTCAGTACCGTGCCAGCAAACAGCGAGCATGAAACGCATTGCTGACGCCCTAATGACCGCTGTTTGCCACCAGAAGCTGGCCGCGCTGTTCCCTCATGACCCCCCCCCCCCCCCTCCTTCATGCTACAGGTCTGACCATGCCACTCTGCAACCAGACGTTTCTGACCACCACGTCAAATCCCTGCTGTATCGAGTGTCTGCCCTGCTTTTGCGCCCGACATTTGTCACGAACCGCCGCCTTGTGGCATGTAGCGGGACACATACCATCCTAACTCACATGGGTGTGCATCAGTGAGTGCGGGAGCTCACTGATGCGGGAACAAGGATGTGCCCCACGCATCCCTACCGATATTCTGCAAACCACGAACTGGCAAACAATGTCCCAGACATTCTGTGCGCACCTTGTCAGCCCGTGCAAGCTTTGCGAGCCTCGTGAAATCCACGACGTCGGTTGAGCAGACTGCACATAGTGCCAACTTGCCATCTAGCTTCACAACAACTGCAGTGGTTTACAACCATGTCAGTACAAAACACAGACACAATACATTGCAAGTACTGAGTTTTTGTGCACATTGCTGACACGGACGCACGTGGGCACAGAAGCAGAGATGCTCATTTGAATACAATCCACAAAAAGGCGAATGGCAACTTTGTTTTGACGATTTGAAACACAGAAGAGCATGCGCAAACTTTGTATCTGCATGCATCTGGAGCACACCATTCATCAACTCCAGACCATAGAATGCTTCATACCGTCAGCAGCCAATAGTCCAGGGCCAATGTTCCGCCAGACCCTCTGATTTTTCGGGTGCAGGTACCCAAAAGCACATGACAAGAATGGGGGTCGGAACCCATGCTGGCAAAGCACTGGCCCAGACCTGTTGTGCAGGATGACAAGATATCTATGGCTCCAGGCAACGCAATTTTTTCACTTTCAGTCCAGCAGTGATCAAAGCATGGCCTGCTGCATACCTGACTTGACCATGGCCACGCCAGGGACGGACGTCTCCTTTGCTGTTTCCGAAGCAGTGAAGGTTGGCTTGTGACGCAGGATGCCATGAGGCAAGCCCAGCTTGAACTTGTGCAAGAGCTTTGTCAGCTCCCTGCACACTGCCCAGTGTGTACACTCAGCAACCAATGGAGCATTCAGCACCTTGGATGAGCGATACGATCTGCCAGACCTCAATAAAGCGCTGCATCAATGTTGGAACACACCAACCTGGCTGAATAGCATGTACCTGGCAGCAAGGATGTCACAATGTTCTCTGGGATACCAGCCTTAGCCATCCCATGTAAGACCCCACAGACCCAACAAACGGAAGCACAGTTTATTCGACACATACAACGAAGCAATCTCTCAGGATCTGTTGCGTCCAGCAGTCTTGCAAATGGATGAAATGCACCTGGCAACACCCCAACACAACGAACTGCACCTTCACAGGCGCCTTGCAGAGTCTGCAGAGCAGACACATGACATCGCACAAACAATCTGTGTACGGCAACCGAACACATGGAGATGCCAATGTCAATGGATGCGTTGTTGTTGTAAAAGGGAAAAAGAGATGCAATTCACTCAATGACTGCTCATCTCACACACCTGACGTAGATATCCAGTGGCTCAGCAAACGCGAGAATGGTTGGTTTGGTGACGGAAATGTAGTCTTGCATGTACATCGTGATGATCTCATGATGCGAGCCAGCGCAAAAGTGGATGAGCTGCCCCTTTGCCAGCTCGGCATCCATGAACATGCGGACGCCAAACAAGGGGAGAGGAGGCAGAGCTCCAGACTCCATTCCATGGTCGCTGAGTTCCTGCAGGCGCACACCACATATCAGATGAATCGGTCGGCAAAAAGGACAAAGCAGCTCATAAACGTGGCATGGCATGGTGGAAGAGTCAACATGGGCGGCAGACTACAATGAGAAAGCGATTGGTGAAATTGATCGCGCCCAAAATGTCTGCTGCTAAATGCGGCTCCTTGTGTTGCCCAAATGAATGCTGGTTGAAAGCAACTGCCGTTGCAGAACAGCATCATCATGACATTCATCAAGTTCCCAGAAATGCGGAACACAGCCCTGCTTAAATGTTCACTTTACAGTATGCACTTACTAGCGTGCATGCATATTTAGGTGCATACTATAATAGTCATTTAGGTGCATACCTACAACCAACAGTAGACGATTTAAGCCATTCTCCACAAGTGAACACATCATACATCATGAATCAACGCTCAATGTGGTCGCACTGGCAAAATGTTGTCAGAATGGCACCGACCTCAAAACGCCAGGGTTAAAATGGGGCGAGAAAGGTATGGCAGGTCTTGGGCCTACATGAAGGAATGGAGCTTCTGCGTCGATGATGGAATGTTGACTCACGTGTCTATCTGTAGATATGTCGTTGACTGTTGGACTTATGTTATGTCTAGATCCACGTACAATACATGTACCACGGACATATCCGTGGATCTGGGAGTTGAACGTAACTTCATTCTAACAGTTGACACTCATGCACCATCTCATGAAATTGCAGTAAGTGGCACCGCTGCAGTGTAGCGGGAGGCTGCTCCTGCCTTGTTTCACATTGCACAACTCCAGCAGGACCATGAAATGTTTGAGATCTGCAGCGCTTGACTTCTGCGGCGCAACGCCTTGGTGGGCGACGCCTTGGCTCATGATAAACTGAGCTACCATGTCATGACTGCACAACCATCAATTGCAACCAACAGCAAATGACAGCAAACCATTACTGCAAAGTTATGAGCAGGAAACGAAAAGAAAAAAAGAAAAACAATCGGGAATCGCGTCAGGGCCACGCATGCTCGCACTTGGGGTCGTGACAGTTGCGGGGGGGCTCACTCTGATGGCGGCGTCTGAGCACAGGTCAGCCTTTGTGGCATTGATGGACTTTGCGAAGGCCGTCAGCTTGACACGATCTGGCGCCCGCAGAATACACATCACATTCTCTTTGTCGTCCAGTCGCACCATGACAGCCTTGCCGAATTCGTTTCCTGGTACATGAGCCATGGCAGCCGCCTGCAATTTCACAGCATGGTACATCATACTTGTCCTCGCATGCAAAGATGCACAAGTCTTTCGTCCCTCCCGTGCCAGGGGTGGGGGCATTCCTGAGGCTGGTCACTCGGGATCTCACACAAAACGGCTCCAGCAATCCGGCACATTGCATGTGCACAAGGATGTGCATGTACAGCGAAAGGTGGAAAAGAAGAGTAAGAATAAGTTGCCCGGAAGCTCTCCTACATCTGTGAAGATGGCTTGACATGACGCCCTACCAACATCGATGCCCCAACAGGTAGCTACATGGTTGAAGAAAAGGTTTCGTGACGAAAACATCCACATATATCCACTACGTGACACGCAATGCACAGGTTGTATACAAACCACATACGTTGCGTGATACGTGCGTCGAGTGCAATGTCCGCAGAGCAAATCCTACTCTCCGAAACTGGTGACCGCGGACCTGTTGAGAGGTGTAGGCAAGGGGATGCGTAGTGTGGAAGAATGACAAATTGTTGTCCTTCAAATACTGTATCACTGGCTCTGAGCTCTTGCTAGCTTCCACCGGCTGCGATTCTGCCTTGTCTATCTTGGCTGCTGCTTCTTCCGGGTTCGTCATCCTGTACCGAGTTGGTTGCAGTTGTCGAGACGATGGTCGGGACGGTCTTCAAGCAGCAAAACGAACTGGCAGATAACTTGTGTACACCCTTGTGCTATACAGCCAGGATTTCAACAGTGCAGGCATAAAGAACGCTGAAAGCCCGTCAACTGGCGAGACTACGATGATTTACGGGCGAAGGTCTACCCTATTCATGTTACTCATGAGTACTTCTTCAGGAAATGTGCGAGCAGTCGAGAAAACTATGGTTTGCTTCTTTCTGTATCAGATATATATGAAGCACTCGCGGCCTGTTACGCTCTCAAAATCGCTAATATTTCCGAAACCCGTGTCGGCTGCTTGACGTGGCATCCCCGCAACACGACATCTATCTCCGACAAGGGTTGTGGCGACGATGAAAGCGGCCCGAGCATGAGTCAAGCCAATTGCAACTTCATACTTTCCCACATCAATTGAAAAGCATGTGGTCAAAAAGTGAACAAATGATCACACAATGAGCGCCATGAGAAAGAATTCAAAGGGCTGACACTCAGCTATTATTCACATAAACTTGCCACCACTATCTCGCCGTACACCCGATTGACCTCGTTTGCACCATCATGTGCACTGAGGATGACTGCACGAAAGCTAGCACGGTGCAAGAAAGTCAATATGGCATTCACCCCAAGCGAACTTCACTGCAGTCTCCTTCCAGAGATGTCATCACCGCATTCAAAGTGCGCTGGGTCTTCACCATGAGATCAACCCAGTGTTGAGTGGGCCCCTCGCCACCAGCAATCTTGAAGCAGCACCGCGCCATTTCTTCCCACATCAGTGTTTCCTGCGGTTTGGGGGACGCGACCTGCAAGTCACACCCACACAAAGTCGTTAGCAATGAATGCTGAAGGACACTACAATCAATGCATGTGGTGTGCAGCACTTCCCAAAGCACTTCCTGAATGCTGATGCAGATACGGCAAGTGAGGTTGGCAATGCTGACTCTGACCATGGCGGTCCGGTACGATTGGGCCGAGGCTTGGAGAAGGAGAAGGATTACACCCAAGGGGTGAGCGCTGCCTGGCTTTCATCGCCCAACTACCCAAAAAAAATTTTTACTTTCCAATTTTGTGAGCGCGTGTACGGAACACCATGCTCATGTTTACGAATCACAATGTGCCTGGGCATGGCCTCAGGTGATGGTAATGAGCACTGATTTCCAGGTAGTTCTTGGAGTTCCCAATGTCCATGTGGATGCGGTGGTGTTGTAAAGACATACATCATCGTCATGGCAAGTGATCAATTGGCGTCTGTACCCTTGATGAGGAGAGAGGGCCGCAGGAGCGCACCACACAGGGAGTTTGTGACTTGTCCTGCCTGACCTCAAAAGGCGCTTCCGTCTGGCTGAACGGCAACATGAAGTCGTTGCACACCAGGTGAGAGCGGTCTCCTGCTACTTCTAATGTCATGCGGTGACTTGTATCAAATGCGACATCGAAATCTGCCACCGTCCCGTCGGCGAAGCTCAAAGTCGCGCCGCAGCTAACCACCACACCAGCTTCATTGTACCTGTAACAATGCCATGGATCAGGCACGTCTCGGAGCATGCATGCTGGTAATACAAGGTCTGCTGCTGGACTGCGCTGTGTATGCGATTATATAATCACCTGGACATATCCATATCCAAATGCAATAGTGTCGAAGAAGATACCCTTTATGATTGCTTACCAGGTGCTTGGGTTCCTGAAGGTGCGGGCGGGTGAAAAACGTCGTTGTGTCATGACAAGTGAATGAAAGGACCTCAGGTTTCGTGTCAGCTGTTGTTCAAGGCGGCAGCCAGCCCAACTTCCTACCCAGGGCTTGCAGCGTGGGCCACTGACAGAAAAGTGCCTGACAATGATGGTAAATGGTTTTTATGCGACGGGCCTTTTGGGCTCGCACCCACAATTTTTTTGTTTTTCCTGAGCATTTGGTCGTTCCGATCGTATGGTCGACCATGAGACGTTGCGATGCAATGTACCCTGTAAGTTCAAGCATCGAAACTTACCAAGCTGGGTTCTTGAAAGTCGTCTTTTGTTAATGTGCTACTGATCGTTGGCACGGATTTTGAGGATCATGTGCCCCTGCCCGATCCCTTTAAAAGGATCTCCTGCCCAGCAACAATGATGATCCACAAACTGTCTTGTCCAACGGTTAAAAGATCCTGAATTTGACCGGAGTGTGAAACTTCGCGGCATGCACATACTGTGCGGCCTATCTACAAAACAGCTCTCGCAGCAAATCCATCAACAAGCGAGTCGGCAGCAATGCCAATGATGTACATTAGATTAGCAGCAGTGTGTGTGGGCATTCTCCGCACCTAGGAAACCCGTGTGCTCGCACTGCCTTGGGCAGCACGTAGCCCTTGGCCCAGAGTATGGCCCTGATGCAATACCAGCCTACATCTCCCAGCACTCCCAGGCCATCCAGGTCCTTCTGCCCACGGACATTTGATGCGAGCTGCTCCTCAGGCACTGCACATACGCTCACCACGAGTCAGACGTTGCAAGCGCAGCAAGTCAGGCCAAGTCACAACGAGCCACGAGCCACGTCACGATGGCTGTGATATCATTGACATGTTGCCTCAGGTGACGGTGATGGTAGCACTGATTCCGCTTCTTGCAATCCTCTCTGGTATCACATTCTCGAATCCCACGTACTCTTGGAATTGCCAATGTCCATGTGAATGCGGTAGTGTTGCAAAAACTTACATCATCATCATGTTGTAAGTTGAGGTTCGACCTCACTGCCAACTGGACCGTCGTCAGTCTCAACTGCGGAGCGATCTCGATTTTGGCGTTTGGCATATTTAGGGATCGGAGGGGCGCACAGAGGAAGGATGCAGCGGAGTTGACTCGCTTGATACCACCAAGTCGTTGCAAAGCGTTGTACATTTCGGCTGTGCGTGGGTGATGTGTCCACATGGTGCCATCCATGATCTGTACGTTGCCGTGATCACGCACCATAGCAACCAGCTTGTCAAGATCACCGTCATTCTGCATAGCATGTACATTTTGCATGTGTGCCACAGCAGTCACTCTTGAAGAAGCTGTGCAGCGAGAGGGTTGCCTTCCAAGTATGCAGCAATTTGCGGCAAGCAGGTGCACCTTTTTTTGCAAATTTCAATCATATGAGTAACTGTTGACATGCTGTGGGTCCATGCTGATGCGGCATCATACATCTTGCAGGTCTTCACTGGAAGTGGTGATCTGGTGGTAAACCTTCCTCGACTTGTATCTAAAGAACAATCTGCATCCCGCGTTTGGTCGGGCACATTGTGCTCCATATTTGAATTGCTCCAGTATTTCAGTGAGGGAACACTTCACATGTCCACGGGCGGTGGCGTGGCATGAGCAGGACTTGAAGAGTACCGGGATGGGCCTGACGGACACTCACCAGGGTAACAGGCTTCTCAAGTAAGACGTGTTTCCCCTTGACCAGAGCCTTCTCCACCCACTCGAGATGGAGGCTGGTGGGTAGGGGATGTACACGCAGTCCACGTTCTCATCGTCGATGACTTCTTGATATGACCCCACTGCGCGTGCACTTGTAGCCACCCCACCTTCTTGCAGCTTTTCAATGAACGCACTCGCCTTATCAACAGTCCGACTGCCAACGACAGTCAAAACTGCAATTCAAGTGTTTTTTAGATACGCCCTCTTAGTTAGAGCACGCTGTTAGTGCCAATCCAGATGCAGCCAGAGGTCATGCGAGAATCTATGCATGCAAGTCAAACATTGCGTTCCAGTGAATCACTTGTCTCAAGAACGCGATATCCAAAGATTCAAAAACGCAGCTTGCGAGAAGGTGCATGACCAACCAGCATTGCGTCCCAGCACGTAGTGTCCTATTGCAACGCACCACAATTGTCGGTTCCTTCAATAGCGTTCGCATTCTTGTTGCATATCTTTGCAGTGCACAAAAATCCTACCCGCAGCTTCTCAGACATTGTTTCTGTGAGCGGGAGGACGCGTTGAGGGGTTGCGTCTGGGTCACTCCGTGGTTGACTGTGCATTCGCAGCCTAGGATGTCAAGAGCAGAGAAAAGCTGCAAATGACGTGTGCGTGTCACAAGCTCTGCATCGCCAGCATCACATGCAAGCATACCCTGGAAGCCAGCGTGCGATGAGGAGGCGGCAATGAATCGCGGTAGTAATATTACGTTATGCTGTGGCGCACCTCGCCACACCCGCGCTTCCTGCTTCTGGTGTCTGCCATTCGTTTCAAGTTCGAACACCATCGCTTGTTATATAGAACCTCGTCTGCAGGCGTACGGTAAATGTTGCATGCATGGAACCGGAAGCTCGCCCAGCACAGAAAAAAGGGCTCAAAGGGCTTGGGAAGCGTTCCGCAATTAAGCCAGCCTTGAGAGCCTCGGGCAATTGTCCGCTGAAATGTCACCCGGCTGCATTCGTTCCATTCTTTTATTTTCTAGTACTTGATCTTCATTTTGCACTTCATCTGGTAGACCTGCATATGCACTCATGTGGGCTGGCTTTCATGCAGCTTGCGTCTGGTCATTGCTAGGAAGCCAATAAAACCCAGATCAAGGGAAGAAGGGACCGAGACCCCACAGTCATGTGCAAGCCTAGCATCGCTGGACTCGTTTTGCTCTATTCTGGTCAGACTCGATTGGAGCCCACGAAAGAACAACCTGGTACGCCTGCCTTGAAGGGCTGGCGTGTTTTAACGGGCGAGACAATGCAAAGGTGCATCTTCTCACACCAATTTGAGGAATGCGGCACTCCCCAAGTGCCAAAGCTAGGGGGGCTTTCTGAATGCTTTGTTCATTAGGTGTCCGTCTAACTCCCGCCGTTGAGTGACAAGACCAGGTGTGTGGTTCAAAGACATGGGTATGAGTTTACGTATTGCTTTGTCGGCTGCTTTTCCTACGCTTAGAGCTGTCATTGAAGCGATGCCTTCTGTGTAAATAGTACCTGTGAATCCGATGGTCGTGGTGTGGTATGTTGTGTGCCAGCCTCTGTCATGAGTGTAACAAGCAGGGCGATGCTGTTCCCTTTTTTCCTGTTGTTTTGCTTTGGCAAAGCCTTCTCTTGTGTAACCTTCTTCAACGATGTGAATCTGTGGAGCGTCCTTCTTATTGGGTGTCTTTTGTGGTGTGCTACCAATGGTGGCGATGTCAATCTTCGCAAGATCAAATTGTGTAAGGAGCGTCTGAAGCGAGTCGTTGGGATCCCCTTGGTGTGTAGCAACTGGCATATGTGAAGCTTGGCAAGAGGCATTGTTTGTTACTGTCTGAGTCTGTGGTTTTTGGGTCATAGTCATAGTTTGAATGGCGTTTGTCAGTTGTGCGATCAAAGCAGTTGGGAGCCTCTTCGGCACGTTCGATTGGTGGTCTTGGGTGACATCAGCAATGATCTGATAGTTGTATTTTACGGATGGTTTGTAAAAGGATACGGACGGCGTTGTCGTGGCGTTTAATGGTAATGATATCTCTGATTCCCAAGTAGTTCTTGGAGTTGCCAATGTCCATGTGGATGCGGTAGTGTTGTAAAAAGATACATCATCATCATCATTTAATGTTTCTGCTCTTCATGTTTGGGTGGCTGCAGCCTTTGCAAAGAATGTGTGATGTGCTATCTGGGATTTTGCATAGTGGGCATAAAGGGGCTACTCTTCCTGCAATATATCTGTGGGGGAGCTTGAAATTGAAGATTTGAAGATTTGGCCTGACAGAGCTCTGGCAAGGGTTTGTTTGTCTGTGATGTCTGGTTCCTAAGCAATGGACCGGTGATTTGTGCAGTTCATGTCTATTTCCTTAATGGGTCCCACGGCATAGGAAGTGCTGGGAGGATGGAGTATAGGGTCTTGTTGTTCCGTTTGCTTCGTTACATCTTTGTGCGGATTTCTAATTCGAGTGTCGCTTGCGGTTGGAGATTCATTCGTTATGCTTATGTCCTTGAATACGATTTGGCTTGCATCTGTGGGTGGAATTGTGCTTAGCCAGTAGAGAGGGATTGTTTCATGGAAGGCACAGTAGTCTAGTGCCCAGTAATCATTCCTGTGTAGGGGCGAGAAGTGCGGCCTCTTTTGCTGTTTTATCAGTCGTTCATTGCCTTCGATGCCTTCATGGGATTTGACTTTATGAAGGTGTGTGTGGAGGCCGAGTGCCGCGCGTTCTAGGAGCAGTCTGACAAGTCTTCCACAAGTGCACCGTGCAGTTTGCGGTCTACGGTACGTGGGTTAAAGAGTGCGGCAGCTATGGCATGCAATGGATAGGCTGTCCGTGTAAATATGAGGGCACGAGGTGTATCGGATGCCTGGTCATCTTCGCTTTGTTTCACAGCGGCCGCATGAATGCCAACTACTTCGGCGAGGTATTTCTCATTGAAGACCCCTGGTTTGGCAGGAATCACCAGGTATGCCGTATATGGATCGGTGTCGAGTTCATTTGGTTGGTAGGTGACCTAGGCTGCACCTGTGACCTGTGCGAGTTTTCCGTTCGGTAGCGGGGTGTCTATTGCGCTGCCGTCTGTGAAGTATACGCGCCCAGGTTGCCTGTGAGTGCATGGGGGTCGTGCCATCGATATCCTGGTGTATATGTGTTTGTTCTGGGCGGTATGTGATGGGAGGTGGCATCGTGTCTGGTGGTTGTGCAGTGGAAGTATGGGGCCATATGTCTGAGGGCTCTTGCATCATGGTTTTGGGGCGTTTTGGCAGTTTGAGCTTGTGTGTTGGACGGGGTATTGTCAATGTGGGTAGTATTGCGGCACGTCCTATCAAGTTGAGTCAGGGTACTAAAGAGTCGAACTCTAGCTCCTAGCGCCTGCCACCCTGGGGGTGTGTAGCTTGCGATCTGCCAAGAAGCTGTTGTAACTCACGTGTCAGGAGGTTATATCGCGTCCCTAGTGCATTGAGTGTTGTGCGTCACATCACGAATGACATTGGCAGTTGAAACTATCAAGAGCTATCCGTGGCTATTCAAGACCCCTGCCACAGACAATAAACACACACAGATCCGATCGCACCTATCAGCTATCGGGAAGGCTAGCCGTAACAACCCCCTCCTTTGGAAGGTGAAGCCTGTACAAGAACGTACGAGAGGGCGCCGGACTGTTCGCAAGTAGGGGCTCACAGTCAGACAAGTCGATCCGTTTGCTTAGTAGGGAGCTCACGGAGAGAAGGTGCGCTTGGTAGGGAGCTTACCAAAGTTTACGCAAATGGTGCGCACTGCGTGCCTAGTAAGGGGCTTGCAGGCGCGAAAGAGGCACAGTGTACCACAACATGAAATGTGCGACCGGTCAACTTACGTCATCGGGGATCATGGAACTCATGTGGTCACACCAAATCATTTGTCTCAAAACCCAACAAGAAAATCTAAGAGATCTCAGGAGTGGCTCAGGTATCTCAGATCCAAATCTAAAAAATGGCTCATGTATTTCAGAACCAAAGTCAGAACAGTTGTCTCGCTAAGTCATGCTACGGAATCAAACCTAATGTCATGTGAACCGCGTTCGTCGCTAGACACCTTCGAGTTCAACACACAGACTTCCCAATCTGGCTGCCTGGATCACATCGTGGGGGAAAACACGAGGCAGTTACGATCTTCTTTGATCGGACACTGCTCCTGGCAGGCTGCGTTCCGCACGCTTCTGCACACTTGGACTACAGGTCACCAACTCGTTCGTTGGATTTATCGTGCACTGGTGGCGCCGGCAGGGTGGCTGACTCCACTGACAGATACATGCAGTCTTGGCTTAGCTGCGGCAGCACGCTGGCTGTCCGAGCCTTGCATCTTCTCACAGCATCATGACAGTCGGCAAGCCGCTCCTCGGGCTCCCAGGTATTGTACAAAACGTCCTTGCCTTCCCACAGCACGAGGTAATGCTTGCGGGCTCCGTCACCGCGCTCGGCGAGGGTGTCTAGGACCTTGAATGTCTGCATCCCCAAGAAACACTGTGGGTGGTGGGTCTGATGTTTGACCGTTGCTGCGGTATTTCAACAGCTTGCTCACATGGATCACAGGGTGCATCTCACCAGTGGCTGGTAACTCAATCTGATAGGCACTCTGCCCAATCCGTTTCAGGACCGTGAAGGGACCGACATGCAAGGGTAGGAACTTTTCAGATCTATGTGGCTTCTTGAGGCGGTACGTCTTAGTACTCAGCATCACCATGTCTCCAGCAACGAACTCACGATCAGCACGATGGGCATCGGCCAGCATCTTCATGCGCTGCTGGGAATCACGCAATAACTGCTTGGCAGTGACGAAACGAGTCACCCACAAATTTGTGTACTGGCGTCCACCCTTGCACTTGACTGAATGGGGCGCCCGATGGACAATCCTTCACGTGGCTCATTGGGTATTGCTCTCAAAATAGCCGCCTCGGGCGGTGACAAAGGCGAGTGTTGGTAAACTAGCTCAAAAGGGGACATGCCATGGGCACTTGCGGTTGCTTTGTTTGACGCGAATTCGGCGCAGTTCAATCAAAGGTCCCAGTCAGTATGCAGATGACTCACATATGCACGAAGCATTTTCTCAAGGGTCTTGTTTGTACGCTCGACCAGACCATCAGTCTGAGGCCTATGGGCAGAGGACATGCGCTGTCGTATTCCCAAGGTCTTGCAGATACTGCTCCATAAATCACCAGTGAACTGTCCACCCCTATCACTTACTATGTACTGAGGCAGTCCGTGGAGTCTGAACACATTCCGGCGAAACAGATGCGCAAATTGCTCAGCACTGATAGATGTCCAGCATGGTATGAAATGGGCTATCTTCGAAAAATGACAAATAACTACCGCGATAGCATCATATGACCCTGAGGGGTCATTGGCAGGTTGGTGATCAAGTCCACACCAATGGTCTGAAAGGGTCGCTCAGGAACAGGCAGCGGCGCGAGGAAGGGCTGCGCTGATCCGGGCACCACAACACGGCAGATCAGCCTGCTTCAAAAATCAGAGAGTTTGGAGTTGACATGTGAGGGATCGGTGTCAAACTCACAGGAGTCAGATTGCAGTGCATTGCCTGTCCAAGAGGTTTCTCGAGTCTGATGTCTAGCTTTGTCCCGTTGGCACGTGTCACAGGCTGCGACATGCTGTTCCACGTCGTGATTCAGCGATGGCTACCAATATGTCACCTTAAGCATGCGCAGGGCTATAAGCATGCGCTTGTTTCCTACGTGTCCAGCCCAATCATGCATGCTGTACAGCTGTACGGCATCTTGACATACATCTCTATGCTTAGGCAACGCAAGAGCGCCTTCCTTAAACCAGAGGTTGCCTGTTTGAATCAGTCCAAAAACATGCAGCCAAAGTTGCCGCGTTCAAGTCCTTGAAATTAGGGATCATGCGCATCCGTGCTCTACCTCTCTATAAAGTTCTCTACATCAATTTTCTGCCTGCGTAGCTGACAGCTCCGAGCTCGCAACAGCGGGCCAATTGGAGGGGCTGTCTTCAGTTCAGCATCCACTGTGTCCGGTCATCATGACTAGGTGTCACTGGTGGTGTCAACACCGAGCTGGGGCCTGCGCGGGGCAGCCGTTTGGGCTTGTTGCATCAAATCAAATCTGCCAGAGAGCTCATTCGCAAGTTGGCTGGTTAACGGTAACGGGCTGGTGGAACCTCAGGAGGCACACGGACGCAGAAACACATTGCACATGAAAAGCAGCGCAGTACCGCCACAAACCCCGTCACATGAAACCGGCAAACATACATAATTTGGATTGGGACGTACACGTACCGTCACGGAGCCCATTGCCTGCTTCCGTCTTGCGTGCACAGCCTGCTTGTGATGGTCTAAGTTGTGGATGGGAACGCGTGTGGCCAGATATGTAACCGCTCAGGCTCAGGGCGCTAGGGCAACACATCCTCGAAGGCGCACCGTGGGCAAATTTGCGCTTCAAGGCCTCGTTTGGGAAACGAAGCACGTGACGCTTAGTGCGCTGTGCCCCGTGGCGAAACATGCAGTTCTCAACTTGGATCAGCATTTTCATGAACATAGTAGACTTGACGCAACGCTTTGCACTGGGAGTACCTGATTTCGATTGGAGTTTGCACTGATGGCGCACTGCAGTTGCAATAGCAGCATACCCTATCAAGTCCACAATCTATCCCAAACAAAATGAACGGAAACTCCTGCCTCCACTGGTGGCTCCGCCGAACGTTAGGCGGCAGCATTCGTGTGGGAGTCGTTATATGAAAGGTTTTTGTGCAAACCCTAATGGATAGCAAACGTATGCTGTGATAGCATTGGCATGCTGTGAAGTCTCAAATTGACATTTATCAAATAATGTCATCGCTTTGAAGTTTGTATCGCGGTATTTACTGACGGAGTTTTGAACAGACGTGGTTGATGAATGCTCATTGGTCATTGGTGTTGCAGGGTGGCCAACGTCATGGGCTTCTTCTTGCTTCGAAGTGCACATGGCCAATTATGGTGCGTAGATCCTGCACATTGGAAGTAAACTGTGAGTTTTGACCGTGTGTGAGTATCAACGGCGTAAGGACTGGACAAGAGTCGGTCAACAGCAATGTGCTCCGAAGCGTTCGCTGCACAACAGAACGCAATGCATGCCTTACTCACAACCCTTGAGCAAGAACGCATTGCAACAGGGCTGTAAGAGCCCCTAGCAACTACGGTAGTGCACCCATCTATTCAAACATGCTAGTTTCAAACTATGCCGCATGCCCGCCATTTATTCAAGGCTGGATTGTCAAATACATAGCATCTTCTATGTTTGATCTGATGACTATGTAGCAAAGGTGTGTCTCTCGACCAACATTTTTCGCAGATTTGGAGTGAATTTTGCAAAATGTCTTTCTTGGTCTGAATCCTTAGCGGCGCAACGGGCATCGTTATGTGATGGTGTGTGTATATTCGTCGTTCGCAGAGAAATGTAGTGCGCAAATGGAACGAGCCAAGCACAAGCATGAACATTCAATTGCTCTGCTGTCCAACAAATATGCACGCTATTGAGCTCCATGCACGCTTGCTGCAATTTGATGCTCTTCAAGGCGTCCAGGCCGTTATGTAAGTTGACGTGCATCTTGGTGCTGACCAATACGTTTTTGCGGGTGCAGAGCACTACAAAAAGTTTATTGTGACGGAGACAGAGCAAGGGAGACCAACGTACACATGTCGGACCATTCCAGCTTCTACGGGCGTGGCCACGTACCGCCACGGCCGGCATGCAAGCTGGAAGATCGGCGATGTGATAACGTATACATCTGTGCTCGACAATGTCGCTACCTTCGAGGCCACCGTGGCCCACATCTCGCAGCTGGACTTCATCTTGCTGACAGTTGACGCAGCATACAACCTCCCTGCTCCGCAACTGTATCCGCTCCCATACATTGGAATGCCATACGTGATGCTGGGATTCTCGTCGCGTACAAGCCCTCCACCCCATAGGCTACATGGAAGGCAAGATCATCAACGGTGATGCGGACAAACCTGGTCTCATCTATGGGAGCAGTGGATGTCGCAAGGGCGATTCTGGTGGAGCCGTGTTCAATGCAAACGGTAATGAGCTTGCGGCCATGACTATTGGGTGGGTATCGGCATGTGAATGCTTGCAAAAAGATCTCTCAGGTCAGTTCTTGCCCTCTGGTGTGATGAACAAGTGTGCCATGATTCGTATCACGGACATGATGCATGCAGTACCCTCGGCACAAGAAGAAGAAGATGCGGTCATGATCTTGACCTTGTGAGGGCTTCTTCTTTGATGGGTGTGGTTTTAAATTCTAGCTCGCAGCTCATCCGTGTTTTTGGGGTGTATGGCTTGTGGTCCAGCCAAAGGTCGTTGTTTGCTTGCAAGGTGAGGCATGGACTACTTGCCAGTGCAACGCACATTGTTATGCGCATGTGCAAGTTCCCTGTACCCAAGCCCGCACGCTGATATGCGTGCATCAGCACCATGTACACATTGTCAACGTCACTGCTGCTTACGTGTGTGGAGTTGCCATTCCAACACACTTGTGGAGTTGCAAATCTGCATGTTGGTAAACATCCTGTGAGGGATCCGACATTTAGCTTGGGTTTTTGGTTTGCCATAATATGTTAAACAGGCATAGATATAAACGCAATAGAATGCAATAGAAGTGGTGCCATTCGATTAGACAGCCTGAAAACCCGAGCAACTGTTTCTATTGTCAACAGAAATCCATGGCAACGCACTTTATGAAAAGGGAGTGCAAGCGGGTGCTTGCCCTGATGGACGACGGGTGGTTTGGCGGGTGCGTTCTCCACCTGCCGACTAAGCGTGTTCAGGGGGTGATGGTTAGTCTTGGCCCACGTTGTGTGGCATGATATCCATAAGTTTGCCATTCCTGGTCCAAACTTCATGAGACTGATGCCCATCTTCGTGATTGTCACAGCTGAATGTGGTTAGCATAGCAGCATTGTCTGATAAGGGATGAGCCAAAAAGATTCTTCACTAATCACGTCAGTTAGCAACAATTTGCATCAAGTTGCCTTGATAGTTGCAGTGCAATCATTACCTTGATCAAGGGATGCTCTTTGACATGGTGCTATTGCAAGGACAGTTCTCCCTCATGCTCTGTGACGAAAGTTACGCTTTGAGCCTGATCAACGTATGACTCATGCAGCCTGAGCGAGAAAAAAGCAACGTGCCTGACAGGATGGGCACCAAAGTAGATTAATGATTGCCGACTAATAAAGTTGTGCATCTCTGCAGCTCTACAACCACTCGGGGCCACCGTTGAATTGAGGGAATAGCGGTCACGAACCCCAGCCGTGCCGTGCGCAATGACAAAAGCGCCCTTGCAACCCGCGCAGGCTTCGGTTACTCAGGACTAAGAAACGTGCAACGGTACGCCTGGGCCTGGGCTTGCCCAAAGACGCGCTCGACTAAGGACGTCACCATGCAAACAATATCGAAACATCAAAATGCCAGCCCAACTGGCAAAGCCCAATTTTCAGAGAACGGGACAGGACTTTGGACGTAGACCCCGCAATGTCTGCATATATGGACAGAGTACTTCGCCATCCCAATAGTTCGCAATCCACTGAGAAAACCGCGCATCTCATGCATGCGCGGTCTCGTGCATAAATATGCAGCGCGACCGAAAACTTGGCCCCCAGCTCCCCTGGTATTTGATGTGTCTGACATCATGGATGCTCCATACATGGGAATTGCTGGTTCTGGACGATGTTGAGATGCCTTTCTTTCCAAGCGTTGCCAGACAATTCTCACATCGAGGAACGCCACGTTGTCACATGCCTCAGATGGCGTAATGGACCCGACTCCGGAAACACCTGGCAGCCTTTGTAGTGCACAAGGGTGGGCACACGTGTATGCACATAGGTGTAGTTACTTGTGAATGTGAACTACTTGTCAATGTAGTCAAGGGGGATGTTTTAGCGGGATCATCAATCTCGAGAACTCGCTAACAGTAAATTATGCCCTTCCTTAGCACGCGCTAGTATTTCCTAAAGTTCACCGAGTAATCGTAGGCAGAGCCCCCCTTTGCACACTGTTGGTCACAGCGCCGCGTGCAAGAGCTGATCAACCTTTGGTAAGACTTCTCGTCCAGCACGTATCCAGACAGCTCCTTGTATTCAAGCAGATAGGCATCAAGCGCCACAGCACATGACTTAGGGCACGTTGCAGCACATCCTTCATTAACATCCTGCGCATAGAAAGGCACTCAGCGTCATCCATCACAATTACTAATACAGGTGACATGCCTCCGATCAGTACAACACATCAGTCCGCTCTAAACAGTGGCACATCGAAGTGAGATTCAGTAAAGGGGAGATCCTCTCAGCGAGGCGCGGACAGACAATATCTGACAGTTTTGCACCCACAACAATGTGTCCGAGGTTTTGCAGACACGAATGTGGAAGCGTGTGTGGATCACGCCATTCCATCGAAAACCCTCGTGCCAGAGGTGTCAGAGCTAGATACCTTTCGCTTCATATATGAAGCATCATCAGTGATTTATCACTGATCATGCCAGCGTTCTGAAGTGAAGGAGGGGTCAGGGGAACAATCTCAAGCTGCACTGCCTTTGGCTGCCTCCTATCACTCAAATTGAAAACGAGAGAATGAAAGTTCGATTGTGATCGGAGGGCGCACCTGAGTCTCTGCTTTGATGCAAATTTTATTGCCTGCAGCATTGACCTTCTGGCCAATGGAGAGTAGCTGGAACTCTGGTGTCTCTACCACCACGGGGATGGCAGCTGTGCAAGCAACCGTTGTAAACCCTCGCTTGCGCCCCACGATCCTTTCCCCATCCAATTTTTCTATTATGTACTTTTTGCTGCACCAGCACCCATACGGTGAGACCTAATGCTGGGACATAACATCCATTGGTTTGTGTTGCATGATGACTGCACCAAATATGCACGTGCGTGAACCTCTGATCGATATTGCCACATGAGCTGTTTGGGACATCTGCGCCAGCGACACGCCTTTCGCAACATAAACTACAAACAAGGTCCCAATGACGTGAATGGCTTACACAAGCTTGAATGACACCGCCTTTGAAGAAACAAAAACGATGAACTATGAATCTGTCGAGGATTCTGCTTTGCAATACGTAATCCCCAAGCATGCTGCTTGTCCCGCTGTCTGCAGTCTGCAGTGCAGACAATATTCTTGCTCCCTGGGCCCAAGACCTGACCCATCCAAGACTCATCCATCCTGGGCATTCCTCGATCCCTAACTGATCCTCTTCAAATGCGTGGGCAACAGTGTGGATTTTCACACAGTGTTGAGGTATGACAAAAATTTAACCTGTCCCTATCATGCTATTGCTCGACGCGATCGATCCCTACCGCAAGCTAACATCACACCAAAAATGACTTGTGATGATGGTGTTGGCAAACAAGATGATAAAGGATGCATATACAGGTACGTATAATGGCGCTTGTTGTAATAACATCCTCACTTGCGCGTGGGCGGTTGATGAGATAGGCGCCTAGGAAGGAAGGCAAGGGAGCTGCACATGGAGTTGCTCGGCAACAGACAATTAAGCGATGGACACCATGCATGGTATGGTTCAACTGCATCTGGTGCGAAACTCATCTTGCATGTCATCTGAGATTATCTCACGATTAGCAGGCGCAAACCGAGTAACGCTCCGAGTGTTACACTTTCTGGAGCCCTCTTGCCAAGTTATTGCACCCTCTGCAAGACCATATCTGTCTACCTCGACGCTCGTAACAGCTCCAAAGTTCATGGTAAAGAAATCCATGACCATTTAGCAAGCACGGTATGGCACAACGCTGAAGGCAATGGATGGCGGAGGCGCACAATACTGTCCCATACAGGGTGAAGGGGTCGACCGGGTCATTAACGTCCGCCTGTTGATCACCAAACAATCCGCTAACGTCTCCAAGGACGGGACTTGGCAACTCATGCGGCATTGTGGTTGACGCCATGACAGCCGAGTGTGAAGCCGAAGCCACGTTCCTTCCTGATATGCTGGCTGCGTCCGCATGTAAGGTGGCAACAGCTGTAGCCGTAAAAAACGCTGAAATCGTAAATGCTGCGACGTTACCAATGTGCGAAAGGCTATGCTGTCCGCATGGGCTGCTTGTCTTGCAGCTGTGGTTGTGGTGTAGGGTTGGCGTCTTTACCTTCAAGTCGATAGACGCAATCCTGCATTCAGAAAGCAAGGGTTGTCTGAAATATTCGAGCGGAATGCTTTCAGGATGCCTTCAAGCTCTGCTTTTCAGGGGCTACGCACCTGTTTGGACGTAAGTGCAACATGCTTACTGCGTTCGGTGCCCTTGCATCTGAACAGGCCGAACCGACGCTTAAATAAGTGCAAATCGATATATGTCTAGCCATACAATGTCCCTAAAAAGCGTGCGCGCGAATTCAAAGCGAGTCTTGTCGTGCATGTGTCGGCGATGCTGGGTTCCATATTTTCCCGCCAATACTTTCTGCCAAGGTATTGCGGTGCATCCCTCGTTCACAAATATATTGCCGTTCCAGTCGCGATCACTCGATGGAAGTGATCGATTTCCAAGCTTCATTCATCTGATGATGACGACATCCTGCCGAGAAGTCTCTGCGCACAATGGCTTGCTGTCTCTCTTGCGACTGAGCACAGTTTATGAGTATGCTGCGGTGTTCCGGGTAGAATCTCAAGCTTGAGAAACGATCACTAGATGTCTTCTGAGATCATCTTGGCACCCTCAGCAAATTGGTGCGCACTGCTGATTGAGACAAGCATACCCTAAACGGGAGCTGCACGGCGGAATTTGCCGCCGTGTATCAGTGTACAGGCTCTGACCAGGAAACAACCACACTACACTGTTAAATATATTCTCTGATATGGCGATATTGCAACGTCAACGGCTGATGAGGAATTCATGGTGGTCCACGGGCTGTGAGCATGTCGTCTCTCTGTTGTGAACGATATGCCGTATAGTCTGACGCTTCTATGCGATGGATGCTTTCACAGACCTAGTTACAAACGTTTCCAAATTGTGCACGCGATTAAGTGGATGCTCAGGCGTTGTACTTAGTGACTTCCAAATCCAGTCCTTCGTCGCAGCGCTTATGTCGGAGCTTCAGCCGAATGCATCAATATTTGAGAGGTTACATGCAGGTATAGCAGCGGGGTGGCATGTCAGACGGAGACATGCTACGCATACGCTGCATACAATTACGTGGTGCTCATGGACCCCGGCCGGCGCCTGGTTCATGCTGTGCTGTTAGGGCACGGGAACAAGGTGACGTGCATGGCCGCCGCGCCATCTGGAGAAGGGGAGAAGGGAGGGGGAGATGTGGTGCTATCCGGCAGCAGAGATAAGTCAGTCGCAGCATGGAGCGTCACGCGCCGTTGGGTCATCCGCAAGCGTCAAAAACTGGATGATGAGGTTGTGGCGATGGCGACTGTGCCTGCAGCTCCAGCGCTGGTCGTCATTGCTTGCAAGAATGGCGCATTGCGCTCATGGAACTGGGATTCAGGTGCGAACCACTCACCATATGGACGTGTATTCGACCCTCAGATACGAGTTCTGCTGACATCATTGCATTTTTGCAAGGGTAATCCACGTAACTGTACTCTGTTTGATGTCATAATGATGTTGTCTCTTTTCAATACAGTACGTCATGACAGATTTCAGTTTTGAAAGTATTCAAATCGTGCCATTTTTGGCATACCGTACGACCGGTATATTTTCGCCGTCGCTAAATGCTTCATTTTTCCCTTTGGTACCGGTTCCGTGAGACAGTGGAGCATGAGTGGGTTTGCCTGCCAGATCTCGATGCTGGGCACCCTGTCGCACAATCCGCGCTGCTTTCTGACATCACATGAGCACACAAGAGGCCTTGAAAGACAGGGCTTTTGGCGAATCTTTAAAGATCGCAGGGTATACAAGCCGTCCTCTTCCCCTGTCAGATTTACATGCACAACATATCCATCTGCACAAAAGCATTTCGTACACTGGGAAATTGGTGAAGCCAATGATCATCTTGCAGTCAAAACTTGGGCGTTAGGACCATGGGTTCTGTCAGGATGGCAGGCACTGGAGCCCTTGATTGGGGAACCAACAGCAAGTTGTTACCCAAGTGAGCATGCATGAGTGGCTTTGCGAGTACAGAGAGTGACTGAGCTTCACAAGATGGCTTGATATCTGCCGTGACCGGTTCCGAGCTTGCCTACAGGTCTTGTTAGACGCTGTTGGTATCTAGACACAGGCAATAGGCTACGTATCATGAACGACAACACGGGGGATGACCCGCGTGATGCTTTGAGCGCAAGATTAAATGGGATTTTCACTGCTATTGTCGTTGCTTTTGACGTGAGTGCAAGCACGTGTGGGGAGGTCAGTGCTTCAGCAATTTTTCAAGTTGGGAATGTTAATGGACCTGTTCATGTCCTCCATGTGAGGGTCATGTCAACAAGGCAGCCGATGCTGGTGCAAGGATCACAGAACCTGCAGAAATTAAAGAAGATTGGCAAGAAATGCCGATTGCGTTTGCTAAATGCTGGAATGTGTAGGTGGCCAAGCTGCCAAGGGCCAGCCCCTCAAGTCTCCGGCAACGTATATGTGTTCCGCGCCCCTCGTGCCGCCCTCGCTCTCTAATCGCGCATCCCAGCCCCCCCCAGTCCTGGCAGGCTGTGAGGATGGCACAGTTGTGGCCATTGATGCGCTGTCTCTGAGTCATCTTTGGCGCATTGACGAGCACTGTCTCATCGTACCGGATTCCGTCCCATCCCGGCCAAATGGCGTGCAAGCTCCAGGCAGCAGCTTTGCGGAAGCTTCTCAGGGGACCAGCGGCCGTGGGGCATCCTCATGGCAGTCCGCTCGAGGGGGAGGAGCTGCAGGGTTTGCGGGTGGTAGGCGGGGGAGAGGAGGCTCACGGTCAGGAGGTCGAGCTGCACCAGCAGAGGTCGCAGGACGGGCTGTGCAGTGCATCGACATCTGCTTGGTGGAGTTCAACAGTGCAGAAAAGAGCACCCCACACGACGGTGAGGGCAAGTACAAAAACGCCAGTGCGGTCCCTGACAACGCATCAGAGAACATGGCTGATTCACCGGTGCCGTCATCACCGGTGGGAATCCCAGAGCAAACCGATGTTGGTGCACCGTCTGCAGTGCCTCGTGCATGTGCAGCAGGGCTCGGAGAGGCGGGTGAAGACGACCAGAAATGCCTGCCTACTGGTGCCATGGGTGCCAGTGAAAGCACAGAGCCGGCCGTGACAAGGGACATGGCGGAGGCAACCGCGCCATGCGGTCTCTCAGCAGCCGTTGTGATGGCTGTGACGTGGAGAGGTCGTTCTCTTAAGGTTCTTGCTTGGCCTGTGTCCAAGGACGTCGCAGTTCTTAGCGTCCCACCTGCCGCGGCCACGCCAGAGCAGACATCGCCACCGGCGGACCAGGCACAGGCAGACGGCTCAGCTTCATCAGAAGATGCTTGTGCTCCCGCGCGTGAGGGCGTGGACCCAGCTGCTGTCGACGCTCCCGATTCGCCACCACACTCACGCAGCGGTATTGATGAGTCCCCCCTTGGACATTGCACGGCAGCAACGGACGGCGAGGCAGTTGAGCCGTGCTCTGCGGATGCTGCTTCGAGCTTGCCTGAGGGTGTGGCTTTGTCTGCGGCGCATTCCATCTTTGCTCGGCCCCCTGTGGTCGTTTACTCGCCGGCATTCCCGAAACCCACTGGTAGCTCCGCCAAATCGGACTTGCAGAACCTCTGGGTGCCTGTCCGTTGGCTGCCACCATGCAGCTCGACTGGCGGGAGCCATGACGCAGCCACAGAACGCTCCATCAATGCCAGCCTAAGAACTGCATCAACTGCATTCGGCAGTCTGCAAACGGCAGCACCGCAGGCAGCCAGGGTCGAGAACGCTGAGCCTATCGTGCGCAACAACGCCGCTCCAATGCAGGATCCTGCAAAGGGTCTGCCTCGTGGGTGTGGTGTTGGCAGCAACAGCCTTCCGTCTCAAGGGCCTCAAGTGCTTGAGGCGGTGTCTTCGGCGACGAACATTCCAAGTCACGACGGAGCTGTGCCCACTCGATGCCAAGAGGCGGAGATGCACGCTGCATCCAGCCGGAATGGCACTTTGGCAATATCGGCTTCCACCTTGGACGGAAGCACGCACGTTAACAAGACAGTGACGCGTACTGTGCAGCTACTCAGTGGCGGCTACCATGGTAGGTTGGTCCTTTGGACGTTTCAACTTGATGCGATGCAGCTGTCAAAGCTGACCAGTCCAGAGGGAAACGCCATGCCTGCGCCCATGGAGACGAGCAGCCATCCAAGTCAGCTTGTAGCCCCACTGGTGCAGGAGATGGGGCCGCATGGGGTTTCTGAGGGGGCTGTCAGGTCGTCTAATGATGCAACATGGGGCAGGGCTGCGCCCAGGGGCTCGCTGGGCCAGGACAAAGGTATCAAGTCTGGGCAAACAAGCTGGAGGCAGACCGGCACACAAGCTGCAGCTGCTTTGCTTCCTTGGTCCTCTGAGGTGCTCCACCAGACAGGTACGTCCTGTTCACGTACAGGTTAGATCTGGGAAATTGTCGTGCTTGTCGTAATTTGGATGAGGACTGTGCTGTCATCGTGAGTGGGACCAACTCGAGAATGCTCACGAGTTGGTCCCCTCCTCGTCAGCAACTGGAGTATGAGCTTGTAGGAGCTTGACCTACAAGATTATCGCCCCCGCCTCAGGTGTGCAGCACATGAGGTTGCTGGCAAAGCTAACCTCATCTGTGACCTGTGCCATGTTCATTCCGCAAGTCCTGACTGCAGCATACCATTTGCCTAGCGTGTTTATCATGGAGCGTACCATTTGCCTAGCGTGTGATTGAGGCGAGGCCCAGTGCATGCTATCCATGCTTTTGGCGTGGCGTGCTTATGTCATTTTGAACAGCAGGTGAACCCATGCAAGTCGCACATTGCCACGCATTGACAGCTACTGCCGTTGCGTTGCTGAATCGCAATTTTCATCGCATTCCGTAACGAGCAATGTGATCCTCGCCTGGTTTCCAGCTTTCAGCGTCTGCTTTGCGCATATGTTTAGGTGCTGTTTAGGTGCTGTTAATGTGCCATGTGATCCACGTACACATACCTAACAAGCATTGTTGGACAATGTTCATGTTTCTGTTCAAGGAACAAATTATCTGGATCCACTTCATTCTTGGGAGCGTATCGATGAGCAATGTCTGTCCACATGAACGCCTTCTGTGTTACAGGTGGGCACTCCCGCATGCTTTTCACCATCAACATCTTTTTGGAACGGGAGCCGGGAGTGCCGTACCAGCATCGCCGTCTACAAGAGCAGCAGGTGGCCGTCGGACTGCGCGAACTCATCATAATCACAACGTCCCTGGACCGCGACATAATCGCTTGGATCGCGAAGCAGCAAGGCAGGAAGATGTCCCTCAAGCCAACAGCCACCTGGCACGGCCTTGGAGGACCAGCAACAGCAATCCACACCAACTCAGCAAGCACAGTATCACGCCCCGGCAAGCCCAGCTACATCACGCTTAAAGTGTTTGTTGCTTGCGGCGACCAAACAATTCGGCAGCTCACGTTCTCCACGTTGCCCGCCCGCCTCAGCCTACCTGCAGCTTCGCACGCCTCAGGGGAAAGCAAAGCTGCAGGAGCGCACGGCTTGTCGATGCTGCGCGAGTGCATGTCCAGCTACCGTTTGTTCTACCACGACATTCAAAGCCCATGCGTTGCACTGGAATGGTACGCGGGGGTGCTGTGTGTGGGCTGCAAAGACGGCAGCATTGGCCTCCTCGCAACTACCAGCGCTGACTGCCGCTTGTTCAGCTTCAAGCAGAAGCATAAGGGCTCTGTCACGCAAGTTGCGTGGATCTATGCCCCTGTTGCTCCCCTCGAATCAGCGGAATACATGCAGGGTGACAATCGGCTCGATGCTCACAATACCAGCAACGCTTCTATCGACCTTGCGCAAGAATTAGCGGAGCTTGTGGGGATGCAAGCAGTTGCATCTTCACAAGCGGACGGATGCAACCCGTCCACGCTGGAAACTTCTCATTGTCACGAAGCTTCTGTTGCAGCTATCTGTGAGAATGCTGTCGCAGCAGATGGCAGCGGTCGCCATGACATGCATGCCGAGGCTGGGATCAGCCAACTGGAGGGCCCAGACAACGGGCTGGCAGGTGGATTGGAGTCCGGTTACGTCGGGCCCGTTGAGCTACTAGCAGATGGCCCGGCTGCAGAAGGTGCTGTCAAGTGTACCAAGGCCCGTGGTCAGGCTCCGGTGCTGTCAGTCGCTGTCGCGTTGCTGTCGATGGGAGATGACGGACGTCTGCTGCTGTGGCAAGCGCTGCCTAGTCTCTCTGAGTTGTTGACTTACCTGAAGCCCAACGCTCAGGTGCGAGCTTGGCAGTCGTGTTGGATACAGAATAGTTCTGTGCTCGTCCAGCAAGGGCCGGGTTGTGCTGATTTACTTGTACTTGAGCCAGGTCAAGCCAGGAGTACAAACTCTTGCGATGCATGGTAGTGTATATTCATGTAGCTTTGGTTGCAGAAGAATGATGCATTTTCACACAGTTCAGCTCAGCGTCGTGTCTGGAACGACTTCTGGACATAACTCCCAGCAGTCCAAAGTCAAAGATAGATAGGGCGAGCAACATGCAATGGCTTTATTGAAGCTTGTCAGACGTATCTGCCACATCTCTGCAGCGATAGGCCGCATGGTGAGCAGTTCCATGCCCAGGTTGCTGCAACCTCACACAAGCCACCTTCAATGCAAGACTCAATCCTGCACTTTGGTGACTATATCATAGATATGACATTGCATTTGATTGCGTCAATGGACTTAGGCACACAGGGAACATGCGTTACACTGGACGATAGATCGGACGATAGTCTTCAGACGGCAGTCATTGCTGGTGGATCATGGGCACCAGTTTGGTAATGCAAGTCATTGCCCACTCATGATTTTTTCAATTGACAGCGGGCAGCATTTGTGGCGACGGAGCATTCTGTTGCAACGCATGTATGGATTGCTTGATCACAAGAGCACCTCCAACTGCAAACCAGCTATGCTGTATGCGAATGCAGGCCTCCCAAACGTCAGCAGCCCTGGCGAGGGTATCTGTCGTGGACGTTGCCACCATTGTGCCCACCACGGCCGCAGCAGCGCTTGCCGATGTGTCAGCGTTCGCGGGCCACGTGCCAGCACACACTGTGGCAGTAGCTGGCAGCAACGGCCACATAACCCTGCTACAGTGGTCTCCTCGCCTGCTCTCGAACACCGACGCCACCACACCCTTGCTCTGGAGCTCTCTCGGGACGGTGCAAGTGCATGCCTCGCGCGTTGAAGCCCTAGCTTGGTGTCCTGACAACAAGACGCATGCAGCGGCCCAAGCCCTATGCACACATGCCTTGGCTGAAGATCGCGGCTCTGTCGATGACCCGGCCAGCGCGATGCTCGCGTCCGCATGCACGTCGGGAAGCGTCGTGCTGTCCATCGCCTATCTGAGTGGCTTTGGAGATGCTGCTCCTCGCCTGCAGGTCGTTCGTGTGCTTTCAGAGGCACCTGGACCGCTCAGCAGCCTGTGCTGGAGCGGCTGCCAGCCACCACGCGCGCCGAACGACAATGCCGCGGATGATGCAGACGTTCATAGTGACCACCACTATGACGATGGTACTTCGATCGCGCGGCAGCTCTGTGTGTGTGCCGCTGGCGGAAGTCTTCATGTGTGGAAGGTCTGCTGGTCTCGGCCTTTGTGCCGCCAACATGAAAGTGCAGTTTCAGGGTTGCAGAGCATGAGCTCGGGGCACTCATGCAGCGCCTTGACCTGCGATGTCTCGTACCGTGGCACCCTCTCCTCCGCTAGCGAGGCGCCCAGCAATATAGCACCTGCTTGGCTGCCCTCTGCGCTGACAAGCTCCACCCCTCCCACAGTAGGTGCCCTCGAGACTGCTGACGCAGATTCCGTGGCTCGATCATGCGACAACGGATGTGATGAGGAGAGTGAGGACCCTGCTGACGCGCCTCCTGCCATTGCTGCAGCAGATGGTGTCGGCACCCTGGAGGTCATGTCCGCGGCAGCCAGCAGCAAGGCGCAGGCAGATGGGGAGCCACCATGCGACAAGGCAATGTGTGTTTCTGAAGCGCAGCCACAGAGTGCTGACGCGGGGAGTGCCGCTCTGCAGGGAGGGGATTTTGTCTTTGCCGTCTGCGCTGATCAATCTGTCCGAGCCTGGCACATTGAGTCATGCGTACTCACCCCGCAGCCCCAGGCCCAGACACCTGACGCCGCTCCTCGTCCACTCCAAGGTGACCCTAGAACGCTGCCATCCAGTGTCCCTGCTCCCCCTGTCCAGCCTACTCCGGCACCCATGTCCTCAATTGCACTGCTTGACGCAGATACAGAGGACAGTTCCGCAACCAAAGCCGTAGTTGGCCCACCCGCCTCAGGCACAGACGACGCCAGCTGCGTCATCGCTGAGCCAGACCCTCCTCACGATTCTGTAGCAGCTTCAGTTCCGGCATTGGAGACAGCCCAGGTGCAGCAGGCAGGAGCTGAAGTTGATGGCAGCACGGCCGCCACGAGAGATCAGGTGGGAGCAGGCGTTTCAAAAGCTGTTGAAGTGTTTGGGGCCACCGCTTCCACGAAGCCGTCAAAAACGAAGCCAAAGCTTGCAACATTGGGTGCTCGTCCTCTGCTCCTCTCACTCGTGGACCGCAGCCTTTCGTCGCTCAGAGATGGCAAGCAGCATGGCGCACGCTCCTCTGCAGGTACGTAGAAGCCTTCCCGACTGCAATCACGTTCGGGATACACCCGTTGATGGCAGTCTAAACCTGAGCTCACAGGCACACGTATACACAGGCACGTAGACGAGCTCAAAGGCCGTAGTCCAACTAAACTACAGGAAAGTATACTGCGAGAGCTGAGGCCGCGTAGCGGTCGAGGCCTTGTCTTGGCCTGACAATTCCTCTCCTGTGATGATGATGTATCTTTTTACAACACCACCGCATCCACATGGACATTGGCAACTCCAAGAACTACTTGGGAATCAGTGCTACCATTACTTTCATCCTGTCTGCACGGAAATTGGCGACTGCTGTTTGGATTTCTGAGTGGTGCATGGCGTGTCTCGGTATCACCATGTTGAGAGGATGGCTTATGCACTAGTGATGGAAGTGGCAGGTATTATTGCTGCGGTTGTAACCCTTGACGCACGTGTTCATTGGCTGACAAATTATCGCCAAAGCCCACTGCAAGGGGATTTTCTGCTCAATCACACTTCAGGTTGGCCATCTCTCCGACGCAACCTAGCAAACAAGGTCCCACAAAACCCACGCTTTGTGAAGAGTTTATGTCTGACACGCAGCATGTTGCATTGCAGCCACAGATGCTGACTTGCCCGGCGCGCTTTCAACTTCGGCGCGTGCGGCAGGCCTCATATCGTCGTTTGCGTCGGACTGCTCCAACCGCCTGCAGGACTCCATCAGTCAGCGGGCTG
This sequence comes from Nuphar pumila, assembly GCF_984573655.1. NCBI lineage: Eukaryota > Viridiplantae > Streptophyta > Magnoliopsida > Nymphaeales > Nymphaeaceae > Nuphar > Nuphar pumila. Next base: position 31,639 of record NW_028323204.1, on the reverse strand, counting down.
TGACTCAGCGCGCCGCGCACTCTGCCGCCCTGCCTCACCTGTGGCAGGGAGACATCGTCACGGCGCTACAGATCGTTCTCACAGCAGATGCGCTCACTGCCGACTTTGTCGCCATGGCCGCCGGTGCTGGGCCGACGGCTTGGGCCGCGATCTGCCGTGCATATGCCGCCAAACTCGAAACGTCCGGCGACGTGCATCTCGCGGTCGCCTACCTGTGCTCTTCACAGCAGTTTGAGGACGCTGTCCATGCGTACTTGCGGGCGGGCCTCATGCTTGAGGCGACCCTCCTTGCGGAGCGTCACCTTCCTCCAGCGTCCCCCCTGCTGACTCAGCAGCGGAGTCAGCTGGCGCTGCAGCTGCGCCGGCAGGCGCAGGGAGATCCTGCAATACTGCAGTGGGCATCGGCATGCTATGCAGCAGCAGGAGATAGGGCGCGCTCGGTGGAGTCGCTCCTGCACGGCAGCAGCACGGCCAGCCTTCTCAGTGCAGCTGAGCTTGCTGCTCGCCTCGACATGCCTCATGCGGCCCAGCTAGCAGGCTTGTGTGCCCTGCGCGACTTATCAGGGCATGAGCGCTGCCTAGAGCGCTCCCTGGCCTTGTGTCAACAGGATGTGCACGTGCTGGCTGCTGTACACGCTGCAGGTGCTGTGCACAGCGCCCTCGAGGGCTGGATCGTTGCTGCGCTTGCCGCTGTAAGCACCGCGCAAGCGACAAGCCTTGAGCAGGGTCTGCATGCTACAGCGATTGCTGCATCTATCTCAGGGCAGCTCCTGGCATTGAGCGCTGTTTCCAGTTGCCCTCCATCTGCGCGCCAGACTCCACGCATCTCTCAGACCTGCACAGCCAAGCTGACAGGCACGCTGGGCAGCATGATGACCGTGCTCGCGCAGGCGTCTCAAAACGTGTCCGTGCAGACGCTAACTGTGCTGTGGCAAGCGCTGAGCGGTGCGCAGTCTTTTGGACGCACGCTTTGCCACGATGCAGACCCAGCTTTGGAGGAGCGCAGCGTGCCAAAGCATGCTGACTCGCCTGCCGTAGCTGACAGCACACCCTTGAGCGCTGCCGCGCCAACCGGCTCGTCTCGCTCACCTAGCTCGCAAACGCCTCCTGGGCTGCTTGATGCTGCACCACCTGATTTCTCCTCGCTTCAGCAAACGCTGGAGGCCCTCGCGACTTCGCTGCAGTCGCTGACAATGCATGCATTGCTTGTCGCGTCATCCACGCCACCGTCAGTAGCGCGTGTTGCGGCAAGCCTTCGTAGTATTGTTGCTCAGCCTGCAGAGTGGATGGAAGCTCCAGACACCGCGTCAGCTAGCCAGTTATCGGCCTTGCGGCTCTGCTGCGTGCACCTATGTCTGGTGATCCTGACGAGTCTGGTCAACGAGTCTGACGACGAGCAGACAGCCATGGCTGCGCTTTTAGACGCAGCCTCCCCCCTTCACGGAGCTGGCCCTGCATCGAACCCTGACGTAGATGCCGACTCCAAAGGCGCGACCACAGCATGGCGCACGACGCTGGTAGAGCGGTTTGTGCATGCTGACTCACCCCATGACGCAGAGTCCTGTGCTGCCGACGCCTCATGGACGCTTGCCATCAACGCCTGCTGGCCTGCACTCGTGAAGGACTGGATGAGGCCCACGCCCGGCATGTTGGCCATCGCAGCAGCCGACGGTCTGGTGTGGTGGGGGCGGTCAACATCCGCCAGCGTCTCGAGTGCGCTTGCTGCATCCGAAGGCCCTCAATCACAGGCGTCCGCGCGACAGCAACAGCAACATAACCGGCTCGGCACGGCAGAAGCTGTAAGCGGCTGTGTACAGGGGCCTGGTTTGATGCGCGCTCAGCCTGAGCTCGTGCCGCCTTCTTCAACATCCAGTGTGCGAGCCCTTCAGCAGAATGCTGTGTCGGAGCAGCATGAGGGGCCTCCGGATGTCTTCATTGCATCGTCGGCGCTTGTAGAGCTGGACTTGATGCTGCGCGCAGAGGAGCCAACAAGTGGCGGTGAGCAGGATGAGGATTTGCGTAGTGAAAGTGAGTGCAGTGCCCCCCCGCCTGAGGTTCACCAACAACGCGAGGCAGTGCTGCGCAGACCAGGAGTTGGCGCCTCCTTGGCGCAGAATTTGGCGCCAACGGCATCGGCGGCTGCAGGGCTGTCTTACGAAGAAGTCGTTCGCTATCAGCGCATCGAGCAAATGGTGCAGCCCAGCGAATGGCGAAGTTTACGGCAGCAGGCACGCCAGTCAGCAGCCCTCGCATCTCAAGGGCCTGTGGCCGCTGCCTCTTTCCGTTTGGGGTCTGACGGACATCAGGTTGTTGCGCTTGTTGGTGCTGCGGAACGTGATGTGGGTCTAACACATGGAGAGGTGATGTTGCAGAGGCATCACTCGCCTTGTGAATCAGATCGTGCGAGCTCTCGCTTGCTCGCAGACTCTCCACGACGTGTCGTTGAGCAAGCGGAAGGCACGCAGGACGTTGTGGCCGACAATGAGGTGGGTGATCGAGCCTGGTGCGTAAACTTTGCATGGGCAGCAGCCATGTCCCACCACCCCGCCAACCTTGGCACACAGGTCAAACGGGAGGTGTCCAATCAGAGAGGCGACGTGTTGGAGGATGATGACATTGAGTGCGCTAGCACGACCATTGAGCGTGCTTGTGTGGCTGATGTGTCAACGAGTTCACCCGGTTCTCGGCACTTGGGCGAGGCTCGGCTACCGCACCTAAATGATGACGATATGTCTGATGTGGTTCTCGTGTCGTGGAATCACGCTGTGAGCTCACACCCTCAGCAGAATTGTTCAAGCTCGTAGAATAGAAGAACAGGCAATTGCATGTAGGTCGCCATGTCATGGCCCATGATCGTTCAGTGACTCTGATAGCCGATTGCATGATCATGGAGTGTGCCTCATCAATGATGAGATCATAGCCTATGACAGGATGTAAGTAGTCTCCAGGCATACTCTGACAGAGTCTCTGATTCTGTTCTCCTTACCATTTCACAACAACGAGGAGTGTCAACGGCCGTCTGGATCCAGGGCATACGGGCACGGTTGCGGAGATGCCGCTGCGGTCTGAGGTTGCCTTAGTATGTTGGTGTCGTGAATCAAATTTGACGCTAAGCTGACGTGCAATTTCTGCTCATGCAGTGTTATGATGATGGGCAGGTTCAAATATGTGTAGATTCCGCTCAATCATTTGCACGCGCTTGTTTTGGACATGAGGCCTGCCTGTGAAAGGGTGCAGTGTGCATGCCACAGGGTTCATCGATGGGCAAGGCCACGTTCTTTGGTTCCAGTAATTGATTTACGCAATAAGCACTCTTGCAGTTCTGTTGCGCTTTTAAGACGCGAACAACAGGACGTCCATGTCTTTTGCGATGGTTACAGTCTCAGGCAAGAAGATCAGATGTATCGATGACGATGGGAAGGAGGTATACGAAGACGATGACCCGTACGCATTTTTGCGTTTTCAGGAGGCTGGGCAGCTTAGACCCGCAAAGAAGTCAAAGTTGGAACTGACGCCGGTTTCGGGTGAGCTATCTGCACCCAGCACTTGTCTGAACATGCGATTTTTTCAGTCCCGTACTGATCTTGGTACATCCCGCGCAGGCGACGTCGACGGTGATGATGAAGAGGAAGAAGAGAAGCCAGACCCTGAGCTGGCTTTCAGCAAGCTCGAGATTGCGTCGGCAGAGCTAGGGGTGGTTATCGACCTGATAGATAATGTCTCCACCTTGCGGGCGGTCATGGTACAATACGCGGATGCGAGAAGGGACGACAGTAAAAAGAAGGCCGATGTAATACGGAACAAAGCTAACATGGTGAAGGACAAGGCTCTCCAGGTACGCGACGCACTTCGACCCTTGTGTGCGGTTATCAGTTGTTCAAATTGGTGGAGGCATCGGGCACCACGCGGAAACGAAACATCATAATAGAAACCGCCCCGGCCAAATCTTGTTTGTAAGCAGGTGGAAGCGAAGCAGAAGCAGCTGCACAAGGCCGCCGAGCGCTTCCGGAATGCAGCCAATCTGTTGCAGAAAACGGTGCAGCGCGAAAACACCTTCGTCGCAGAACTTTTAAGCCTACAGACGTTCTGGCGCTTGCGACGGCCAAGGACAGAGGGCGCTCCATACGTGATCGATTTGTCTTTTCCACTTTCCCAGAGCGCGGCTGGTCAAGAAGGGGTCGGATCCTCTCGCCACCCTCCCAAACTGCCCTCAGAGACTCTGACGATCATGCAAGGCTTTGAGGGAAACGTCGTTGTCGGTGTAGAGCCCAATGAGCGCATTGTCCCGACGGTCCAGGTGCATATTTCGCGCTGCTGTTCCACTATGATTTAATAGTTGGCCGTCATCTGCGCATGCGCCTATCAAAGTCCTCCAAGTATCTGCACTGTAGTGAACCTCTCAGCGCCGTGGTCCTTTGCATCAGCTGGCGAGTAGCATGCTTAGCTAGAATGCAGTTTGATCCCATTTTTGCCCCCAAATTCATGCATTTATAGGCACAAGTTATACCCATGACTTACATGTCCTGATGCCAACTCCGAATGCTGCCGAGCAGCCATCCATTCCGCACTCCTACCGTGGATGCCGTGTATATAAGTGCTTTGTCATGTGTCAAGGGGGATGTCCCTTCGCACACTCACGAGTGACGTGTCATCACACAGAATTAAAGTCGCCTCAAGCTCATTGATCGGTGGGAGTGCAGGGGGCAGGGCAGTTCAGCGCGGGGAGTGGCGTTGGGGCCCCGCCGCGGACTTTGATGGCGGTAGGAGTGACAGAGGTACATGAGTTGTTACAACGCAGGCTGGCGAGGCTGTTTTGGTTAGCGGTGGGGCAGCGCGTGTCGTGGGAGACGAACCGCCACATGCACGCGCTCTTCACACAGCCGCTGATTCAGAAGACGCTCTCGCTGATGGCGCATCCCAGCGGCAGCAGCCATGTGCGCCTCTTCAGGCCCATGGTCATGAGCCTGATGGCTGCGAGGCTGGCGCCGGAGGCTGGACTGCTCCAGCGCCCTCGAGATGGGGGCGCTACAGAGCAGCTAGCCTCTTCTCTGCTGCACTACTGGCAGCACCAATACTTCGCGAACCTCCTGCTCCGCTCTATTGATACACAGGTGCACCCCCTCCACATTGCAGTAGCAAGTCAGCATGATTAATCTGTGTCACGTCCCCCAATCGGTTGTTTTTCCCCGTGCGCAGATATGCGGTCCTGTTTTGGTGGGCCAAATGTTGCCCCGCCATCAGTGGGTGCAACGCCCTGGAATCCATGTGCGTTGTTGGTCGGTGGTTCTTGTGGCAGTGAGTGCCGATCTTGATGGGGCGCCTATTTCCACTGGCGAAGTCCGCATACCAAGCAAACTGACTGCCATATGTCAGTTTCAGCAAGACAGACGTCAGTCAGTATGCACTTTATTCAGATCATCGAAGCTTGTACTTATGGCATGACACCCTTCCATCCGCACATGGGCGATGCGAAAGTGAGGTAAGGGTGACACGATGGCTTGCCGCAGCTTCATTTCTGATGGTGTCGCAAGACTGCAAGTGTGGCTTGCCGGCGACGTTCTTTGACATAAATGTGTAATTTTGCACTCACAAGAAGTTGCCAATGTCCATGTGGATGCGGTAGTGTTGTAAAAAGATACATCATCACAAGAACATGTGCGCTTGGCCAGAATGGGTTCTGACCCCCATTTCTGTCCGCAAATTGATGCATTATCAGGCATGCGGACCCGCAATTCACACGGTCTGACGAAACGCTGGATTTTGCGCTGCTGTGGGCTGCAACGTCCCAAGGGCTGTAATGCTGGTTTGCACGCCGCAAATCGCCCTGTCGGACGCTACATTCAGGACAGCACAAAATGGGATTCAAGACTCAAACTTTGGTCAAATTTGGTCTATCAGTCCGTGAGAAGCAAGACAGTCGTATCAAGTATTTTATGGGATGAAGCGTCTTGAGCTAGTCTATGTAATCAGTCCATGCAAAGAACTGTATCTGCCATGGCCTTTACCTCATGTGGATCTTGTGGCGTTGCAGATTTGCTCCTACCCGGGCACCGTTGTAACATTGCAACTGACTGGCAGGCCCCATACAACGGCCTTGCTGGTGGATGGTAGGCACAGGGGCAGCCTCGTCATTTGCTGCCGCAATATGACCTACAGCGTCCAAGCCATGCCGCGTGGCTGGTCGCCGCTCAACAACATGCGCTGGCTTTCTGAGCACTACCTCAAACAACTCACCCAGCAAGAGCTAAGTTCGATTTTGGAGCGATATTGGGGACTGGATGATCAAGTGGGCGTGTGACTTGCAGTGCTGTGTCTTTACAATTCATTCACAATGTGGACATGTACTAATGCGCCGTAGAGTGTGTCAATTCGTGGCCTAGATTGCTTAGGATGGTCCTTTTGAACAATCTATGAGTTGTCGAGGTGATGTGCTTTTGAAGCGCCAATCCCGTCGATGTGGCCCGCGTGGGACGTGTCTTACTGGCTCCTGCCGGAACCACTTGCGTGCACGCGAGCGTACGCATGTAATGGTAAGCATTTGTGTTTCATGAACCATCCCTGGACCCCGGATACATAAGGTGGTTTTAACGACTATCCCGTAGTCTGGACCTCGCTGACGGCCGGCAATTGGTTCCTTCACCTGCTGTTTGCAGATCAACTGTCAACAGACCTCGTGAGTACGACACAGGGAGACGTTCAAACGTATTTCAATGGCGCCCAGGCAAGCATGTTGGTTTTTGCGGTGCTCGTATGAGGGCACTTGTTCATGCTCCGTAGCCTGATATCAGGCATCGATGTAGGGTTTTGTTGGCACGATGGAGAAACGAAATTTCGCACCAATGGTCAGGGTATATCATGCATGTATTGAACAGAATTAACGAGCACTGACAGGAAACTTGAGAGACCGGATCGTCACTCTCACGAGTGCCGCGAATTGAGACCCCTTACGGTGGCCAAACACGTCGAGTATCCACGGATAGACGTCAAGGACATGGTTCTTTGCCAGGAAGAGTTTGGGCCATCTGCGGCAGACTATCCTGCACGGGATTGTCACGTTCCCGCTCATTGTTGGACGCCATTCTCTTGCCTAAATATCTGCGCTTAGCCAATGGCAGCCGTGTTGTCTAAAATTATGGTTTGTAAGGCTGGGCTCAGTCCAGCAGCTGTAGTCGTGTACCATGTGCCGATGATTCTGCGTTCCGGAAGTGATTCGTGGATGTGTTATGCATGACTGGTCTCTAACGCAAAGGTGTGGTTTCGTGCGCGCTGACTGTTGTCGACCGTGCGCACCAAACACAGGAGGGAAACACAGAGTAACCATGCATGACCTTAGTAGCATACCCCTCTTATCTGCTTGTATTGAATCAACTCGTTTTGTGAGGTGGTAACGTACCTGCTATTTTATATTCCTATGTACTATAGCGCATGCGATAGTGCCGCGCAGCTGCCACTCACCTTTCATCCCTCTAAGTTTATGCCAGACGGTCATCAATGTCATTACAGCAACTATCTGTGGGAAATCGATGCCCAAGAGGTTCTGGTATCGAGACCGCGTTGCGAAATGGGATGGTGGGAGAGCAGCTAGGTTTTGATCATAGGGTTTATACAGCTTGTGGCTGCAGTTTGGGCGGAAGCTGTCCTGAAAGTCTGGCAAGCTGCGCTTGCCGATTCAGCGCAGTCCACGCTATTATGTGTCATCATCTGAGCTTAGGGAGTACGCCGGAGATGTTTCCAGCTGCCAGCATTGCTCCCAGCGTTGCAACATGTGTAACGATAGCATGCCAGGGGACAAAAATGTCTCCCATTGGCAGCAATTCGTGCTGTGGGTGCGGCCTTTTCACATATGTCATTGACACCAATGCCCACGCGTGTCAGCCTAAAGCTCACATGCAAGCAATGTGCCCATCTGATGTAGCAGAAATTGCAGACCCCTCTTGGAACAACGGCGAGCCAACATGGCCCGCGACATCGAGAGTCAGGTGGCCATCAAGCCAGCCTCCTGTAATTCTCCCGTCATCAGCATATCAACGCCTGCCAAGCCCACAGCGGCTTCCCCGCGCACTGCTCCCTCTATGAGCCAAAGCATCTCCGCGGCGCTCTTATACATGACCACAGCCGTACTCCTCATCTTCTTCAACAAGGCAGCTCTCAGCCACTACAGATTCACGTATGTCAATGTCATCACTTTCGCTCAGCTCGTTGTCTGTCTAGCATTGCTTGTTCCTGCGCGGCTACTGAACACAATCACCTTCTTCAAGCCATCCAGCCCGTGGTTCAAAGGTGCGCCCTGTGCTGTGGCACTTGTTGGCAGATGCACTGTTGGAAACCGGCTATCCTGAGATAGACGGCTTCATTGTGTGTGCCGAACCTTGTGTGCTTGGGCTCTGAGTGAGGCTATATATGTGGACAACTCAGGCTAGAATCCCTGAGTCGATTGTAATGGCTATCTTGCTAAGTGTGTCGCTACCACAACTGTTAATGTTTTCCAACATGCACCTCGCCGCTTGCAGTGTGAGCCGATACTGCGGTTAGAATCAGACACATGACGTGACGCAGAAGGTGTGATGCGAGTGAGGTCGCTGGTTAGAGCAACACTGTTGACATTTTAGGAGTCCCTCGCTGCCTACTGATTTTTGCTGATTTTCAAGTGTCGAGGCTGTGGTCTGTCATATATGGTCTACGCTTGTCATGTCTGGGTAAACCGCTTGTCTGTGCCTACCATGATGCATACATGAAGGAGGCACAGACAAATGCCTGACCCAGACAACTGTAGCTCAAACTGTGATTATCAGGGCTACGAGGTGCCTGCTGACAGACCCCAGTTGGAGCCAAGACCAACAACCCGATGGCATCAGAGTCAAAAAGGCCAATGATCACGCGCTCTGCCATGCAGAGAACCCAGCGTACGTCCCAACGCAGATCCTCAAAGTCGTGGCGCCACTCTCGTTTGTCTACCTGCTCTACATGGTGGTGGGTATGCTCTCTATGGTGGGTGTCAACCTCCCGATGTTCACAACGCTGCGTCGCACAACAGCAGCCTTCACGATGACGGCTGAGTGGTTGATAGAGGGGAAGCGTCATTCGCGCGGCGTTGAAATTTCAGTCGGCGTCATCTGCCTCGGTATGACCCCTCTCACCCACAGCCGTTAGCAGGTGTTGCGCTGTTGTGGTGAACCAAGCCCTGTCCCATTGTAGGCTCACAGAACAGTGAACTCTCATCATGATTTGCATCGCATCTGGTTGAAGTACAACCTGTTTCGATAGCTGTGCTTGTCGAGACAGAGCTGCGTCAGTAAAAACACCTGACAGATCCGAGGTAAGCTGTTTTGCCGTTTGTCTAAATGTGCTGTGCGTCGCTGCTTCTCCTTTCCAACAGTGCTTTGGCGTTATCTAATATTATATTGGTTGTAAGTTCGCTGGAAACATCCTGTTTCAGAGACAAATGGCATGAATTTTCCACTGTAGGTGCTGTTGTGGCGGGCATTCGAGATCTTGAGTTCAGTTTGGCAGGCTACGGCATGGTCTTCCTTTCAAACGTGATGACCGCTGTCTACCTCGCAATGATCTCCAAATATGACCGTCTCACCGGCCTCTCTTCGTTTGGGCTCATGTGGGCAAACTCATTGCTCTGCATTCCATTGCTCTTGGTCCTAACAATTGTTACCGGTGCGCATTCCATCCACGGTATCCTCCTTTCAAGTCTAACGCTGAGCTGGAGGAATGATAATGTATGCTGAACGAGCCCGCTCACCACCAGAGTTTCCCAGGCATTTTGTTGGGGCTCACATGCCCAATGTCCATATCTGAATGATGGTTTGCACCTCGTAATCATTGTCTGGACATGTTGCGCTTGCTGTACTGCCTGTCATGTTAAGTAGATACATAAGTTCTACGTCGCAGAGCTTGGTTGTTCCTGGTCGTTTCACCTAGTCATCTGGACCTCCGTATGTACTGTTTACCCAATTACGTTGGGTTCGAGAGCTAGCATGTGGACCCAGCGTTTCAGTAATGTTGCACGTTTTCGCACATCTCATGAGAACATCATTGCCTGTACTGAAAACAAAGTCACAACAAACAGGGACATCGCACGACGGGTGTGCTTTTCATGTATGATCTGCTGCATGGTGGTGGGCCTCTTGCTAAGTCAGCTAGCATGATGGGCGCAGGAGAGTTGACGGCATCCATGAGCTTCCCCCTGATGGGCAACCCTGGATTCCAGGCTATAATGGTAGCTTCATGCTTCATGGCTTTTGCGTTAAACTACTCATATTCCTCAACACGTCCATAAATTCAGCTTTGACACAGACAATATGCGGCAACTTGAAGGATGGGGTGGTCATCTTGGTCGGGTACTTCACATTTGGCGGTGTACCATTTGAGATTTTCAACTTCTCCGGTATGATGCTAGGTATGATTGGATCATGTACATATGCATACATCAAGTTGCAAGAAAATGCGACATAGTGTGTTCCCTGGTACTTAGGTAGCGTTTGTAACATGTCATGTACTATGAAAGTTTGGAGACAAGATAGTATACCCAGATCCTGGTTGCAAAGGGATGTGCGGTTACATGTGGTCTGAAAAAGCCATGTCTGTTAAGTGAAGACCATGTGTTGGTTCGATACTGGGGGGGCAGGCAGCATGACACAGAATAAAAAAAAAAATAATGAAAAAAGAGGAGTCTGGAATTTACAGTTGCCAAATGTTGGGTTTAGGTGAAGCCAGACATGATGTTCTGCTGAGAATCGGGCGGACTGTGATCGCGACTGCCGCTCAGCGGCAAGTCACTGGCCCTGCTTTCCTTCTGGGCTGCTTGACTATAACGGCTCATCTGTCTTTCGTACATTCTCCGACCTGCATGCATACGTAGCTCTTTGCGTGGAAGCCAGCATTTCGCAGACCCTGTAATGTGCGGGTCGCGATGCCTGAAAATGCATTGCCTTTGGGGCCGAAATGGGAGTCAAACCCCATTTTGGCAAAACACTGGTGAACGCTTGTGCTCGCAGTATATGCAGTTGCAATTGCCCCATTGATAAGTGCATGATGATGTGTCGTGTCACAGCACTACCATGCTGGCACCATAGGCTTTGACATTTCCACCTGCAACTTGGGCATCCTTGTGCAATAGGCTAATCCTGGCAGCCGTCAGATTGGTGTGCTGCCTCAGCATTTAGTATTCTGCATGCAGCAGAAAGCTTGAGGCAAGCAAGCCTTGCGATACTCTGTGGTCGGATTTGAATCCAGACCGCCATGCTAGACGACGTACGTTGTCACTGCCTGCATCGATAGCGGGCAAACATGCGGGATTGCACGCGACGAGATGCAGCCAGGCAAAGCGATTGCTGACCTGTTTTGCAAGTTGTGTATGTTACCTGTTTTGCCCGGAGTATCCACGGAGTTATAGCAGGAATTGATGGTGACGATGTATCTTTTTACAACGCTACCGCATCCACATGGACATTGGCAACTCCAAAAACCAATTGGGAGTTCAATGTGGGCATGAATGGTGATGTGCAACGTACCTTCAGGAGTGCGTTGGGGGGTCTGTGGCCCTTCCGCAAGACGCATGCTCAACGTCCCAAACGATGCAGCCAGCGAGTGCATCGGTCGGGTGGATGTGGCAGACGGAAATGAGCGCCCAGCGCTTTTGTTGGGGCTATCAATCATCAGTGCCCGGCTGAGCGTTGTGCGCTGTGCTCTGCACATCCTCCTCCGTTCACCCTTACGTCATTGACAAGGACTGATTGTGCATGAAGCAGCAGCCTCTAGCATTGCAGCGTACCGACAGCGCGTGAGGACAATACAAGCATCAGGATTGGAGAGTTTGCCACAGGACAGACTTGACATAAAGATTGGCCCAGCACTGCATGCTTCATCACATATCCGTTGATACGTCTGATAATGTACCTTTCCACAACACTATCGCATTCACGTGGACATTGGCTCCAAGAACTACTTGAGAATCAGTGCTACCACTACGACCTGGTGCACTCAACTCCAATTTCCACAAGATGGCTGAGCAAGGTTGACGAGAAAGTTCCGGTGTGAGAATCCTTATGGAAACAATCGACAGCAGGGGCAGATTGAAATGCTATTGGCAGCCGGGAAAGCGCACCTTGGCACGATGAACTGCTCCAGCAACGCCATGACAGCCCAAGCAAGGCGAATATCCGGGAATACAGCACTGGCCAGGCGCACAAGGGAGGCAATAAAGAAAGGAAATGACATGCCAAGGTGGTAGTCCGCGCTCGTGGCGTTTGCCTCCACGCCCACCCGTACGAGATCGTCCTGACAAACACATTGTCGATGTCTCCAATGCACATCTGCTTCCACTTGAGCTTGCGTGCTTGCTTCACGGTTTGGCTGATGATGGTGTAGTCAATTTCGGGAAGATCTGGGAGCGGATGTCACCTGCCTCGTCATTTAGTGGCTTCTCGTCTATGTTGGCGCCTGCATGGACCACATGCGCTTTAACCTGGCTCTGGCTGGCTGGCTGGCTTGCAATGCAATGGCAAGTAAACCAACACATAAACCCGCTGGGTATCGATGATCAGGAAGTGTTGTTTGCTCGCATATTCTCTGATGGCAAGCCTTTATCCTGAAACATGCACTTCCGTCAAAGGGTTTCGAGGGCACCCCGTGGAAGTGCAAGCTACCAAAGTCAGCTCCAACAAGAACCAGCCGCATGATCTCATTTGTGTTCATGTACCGGGCATTCAACAACTGAAACAAAACACTTGAGTATCACTTGCACTCGCAACATGGTGGTCACTTTGCTAACTAGGCGGGGTGGCATGCCAGCTGGCGTTTGAGTGGACACCGGCGCACCTAGTATGATGCTATGAAGGAAGCTTTCTCGCCGCTCTGTGTTGGCATCAGCAGAGACACGCCCCTGGAACACTGGTGCTCTGAAGGAAGTTTGTGCTGGGATGGATCTGGCGTGTGCCCTGATCGACTGCTGATGTGAGCTCTGATCAATGAAGGCTGATGGAGACATGGAACGTTGTGACGCAGCTAGTCCATCATCACGGCGCATTGCCCCTATCGGTGTGCTTGCACTCGAGAAAGTTGAAGGTGATCGGAGGTAATCATTGCTGTACAATAGCGAATTCAAGAGCTCCTCGCTGCTTTCTGGGACCGCCAGGCTGATGTCGCTTGCTTCAGGAGATATCCTGCACTCGACCAATGTTACGGACTATTGGGCCCTTCAATTTGGGGCCCAAGACTACTACAGACTATTGGGCCCTTCATTCTTCTTTTGATTTATGGTTCTGATACAAACGAGCCAAGTTGACCATCCATGTGACGATGTAAGCTGACCTGTTGCACCTTTCTTCTGTTTTGCGTTGTGTGGCTTCCGCGCCTGCAAGCCCCCTACTGGGCACGCTGGGCGCAAACTCTGGCAAGCTCCCTACTTGCGAACAGCCCGACATCATCTCGGCACTCTCCTTGCACGCGGTCTACCCACATGGCGTCACCTTCCAAAGCAGGGGAGAGTTATCACAGCTAGCCGCTACGATAGCCGATATGTGCGATCGGATCTGTGTGTTAATTGTCGTTACAGGGGGTCTTGAATAGCCATAGATAGCTGTCCATAGTCTCAGATACCAAGGCCATTTCATGGTGTCACACCATACTCAATGCATTAGTAAAGCAATCTAACAGACTGAAAAGCTTTCCACACCAGCTTCTTTGACAGATCGCAAGCACAAACAAGGATGAGCATGTCTACAGGCATGCGAGGATTCCAACTTGACAGAATTTGTCATACAGATGCTCACACGATCGGTTGACGTGTTCACCATACGTGCAAACTTTTCACATTGTGAGCTCCTATGCTTCTGGAAACGTACCCTCTGACATCCACTGTGAGGTTTTTGAAGGAAGCGTTTGGGCCGGTGTTCGGCCGTTTATTGTCAGGCGCGGCCACTTCACCTGGTAATACTAGAAGGCCGCAATGACGGGCAAGCTTAATGAAGTCAAGAGTTGTCATGACGTCCCTGCTCTCCCCCGCTTGCTTTAGGTGGTCATCAACATCATGGATGTCTCGGGTGCGAGCGTAGTAGTGGAATATTTTTAGCAGCAATGTTGCATGAACACTGATCGCCTTCACAACCGCTTGATACTCGGCTTCAGCGTCCTCAGAGTCTTTAAGCAGGTCTGCGATTCGGCTCTTCTTCATCGTGACCTGCACTTTCAGCCGCATGTCTCCATACAGCAATTGTGGTCGACATTGCATTTGCAGCTTACCACTGACTAGGAGATGCTGCTCTCCATGACAGGGATCACAAAGACAGCACGCAAGCAACCTAACTTGGTTTCGTGCCTGTCCATATCATTCTTTCACTTCAAGCATACCAATGTACAGAACGCACGGTGTGACTTGCACAGACAGTACTACCTGGGTTGAAATCAGAAGGTAATCCCAACCCTTCCTTCTCAAGATGCAAGCAATGCGCACTGAAAGCACCTACCTTGATGCGATTCGTCAGGCGTGCCAGGACATGAGCCAATTCAGGTGCAGCAGTCAGCAGAGTGGTCCGCTGCTCGTTTGCATCATTCACCTCCACCCGAAGGCGAGTCTGCTCCTCTCGCAATGTAGTGACTTCAGTGCTTTTCAGCTCCACGTCTCGTTGCAGCTGCCGGCTCAGGGCGGTCTTGGCAATCAGGTCGTGTGCAATGGCGTCTCGCTCCGACTCAATGGCAGCCACGGTTGCTGCAGCTTGCGCTGTGCCAGCCTCAAGGTCCGCTTTAGCTTGGTCCACCATGGCTTTGAACGTCGTGGCCATATGCATAGCTACTTCGCGCTCCTTTTGAATCCTGAGAGCGAGTGCTGTTGTGAGGAAGTGCTTCTCGGTGGCCTCCAGTCTTTGCGTCGCTAGCAGCACTTCGCCAAACGGCAGGTCAAGCCGTTGTATTCCCCTCCAGTGATTGTAGCGGGGCCGTCGCTTTAACAATGTGCCAACGCAAAAATATGTAAACGTCACATATATGCGACCGATCCAAGGAACAGCTGATGATACATGCTCTCGTGCCGCCAAACTTTGCATCAGCCCCATGCTGTAGAATGCATGGGACAATCGGTGAAAAAAATCAATTTCTGACATTGGAAGAACACGCTCGTACAAGCTCCAACAATGATCTGTGCTGAGCAAGCGCGATCTTTGAAACAGCGATTGGGTACACATGAAGGAGCATGAAGGCTGCAAGAGTGAAAGTTGTTTATCTAATGAGTGGATCATGCCATTGCAATGGTACACTGCATCAGCATGCAAGGTAAGAGGGCCAAATGTAGGTTGCTTTTCAAATGTAGTTTGCTTTTCATGACACTGGAAAGGGAGGTGTCTGCAGAAGCGTACTGCTCCTTCAAGGAGGCGATTTCTGTTGCGTCCAAGTCTTTCTGCCGGAGGTGGCTCTCGAGTTCAGCGACAAGCTGCGAAATTTTCGTCTTCATGCTGCCGTTCTCTGTCTGCAGACCCTCCAACTGCTTGCTCACGCTGTCCAGTCGCCGAGCCATTGTGCTGGTGTCCAGGGCTGTTGTGCTTTGAGCGAGCTCTTTTGCCTGCAAGCCAACTTGCTCTTTGCCCACTGCAAGGATGTAAGCAAGAAACATGGAACACCGAAGTGGTGCGCAACACCATTATCTCAGTCACAGCGACACTGTAGGACTGAGGTCTTGGTTTTACGCACCACCTTGGTTATAAAACCCCCCCCCATAACCAGTCAGGAGCCGTTGTCATGGCCAACGCTTGTCAATGTCTCGCTGCAAGACCGATCGCATTCTTTCCAATGGCAGCTTGCATGCAATCAGGGCCTAGCCTACTTATGAGGACGCACATCCTTGCCCAGCCCCGGATATTGGGGTCGAAGAAGCCTAAAATGCGCTGACTAAACAAACAAGCTGAACATAAGGGTATGAGCATTTGACGCTTGGAAGATTTGGGAACATTGATCCAACGGGCGAGTCATGATCATACAACGTTGCACATCACGGTGGTATGGGAATTGCTGATCGGCCGTACTCTGGTGGCGTAGAGCTCTCCCAGCTGAGCATCGACAGTCATTTGAAATTGTCCACGCAGCGCTGCCCGCATTTCTTCCAATCTGAGAGCCATGTCAAGGACTATTGGGCCGCCTGACATTCGACCAGTGAAAAGCCGCCTTTGCTGTCCAGAGCCAAGGTTCCTGTGACAGAGCACACATTGACGTCACTACCTCATCTTACAGTTCAAATAGGCGCTTGTGAGCACGTGTTTAAATGCTTCGCTTCACTTCTAAGACAGTGCAATAGGAGTTGTACCGTAGTCTAGACATCAGTTAGACATGCAACCAGCTCCCAGGGTACCTACAGCTAGCATGCACCATTATTACCAAGCTCAGCTTCAAGAAGCCATGAAATAGGAGACGACGAAATGCAACGCCAAGAATCTGTCCAATTGATGATAAGACTATGGGGCGTAGTCCAGAATCCATTTACTGGCAAGATTGGCACTAAATCGGGGAAATAGGCGTTGCATGCATAATGTGTCAAAGTCTTCGGCTCACGGATTTTCGCACCGTTTGATAGCCCGGTAACTTGCAGGAACGCATCCGGCAGACACGAGCTCAGCAGCGGCAGCTGCCATCATAGCGGACTCAGGCCCAAATCCATGCCGTGCTTTCCAAACAGTCATGGCACCGAACTGACTGCACATGCGGCTGGCTGCAGCGGGGTCAAACAAAAAGGCGTCCTCGCCTCGAAGCCCAGCCAGACGAGCCCCCGGGACACCACGGCGTACAAGCTTGGGTGGAGCGTTTCCGGCGATGTCATGGCCCATGGAGGAGAGTGTGAGTGCCTCAGGCTCGTCGTCAGGCTGCTGCTGCTGATGCAAAAACTGCTCGTCGGAGTCTGTGGCTGCTGCCGCAGCGTGCGCGATCTCTGGGTCCAGAACGTGCTTGAGCTGAGACTGAAGGGCCGCAGCTCGGTCCTTTGTGGCTCCCAGTTTGCAACCGTCCCGGGCTGTAGGAGCATGCCCTGCAATCGTTGCTGAGTTTGAGGAACTGGTTTGCAACGTCGGTGCGCTGTTTCAGACGCGCTTCGTCACATCTGAGGCGCATCTCACCACTCGAAAGGCTAACGTGCATGCATTGACCGAAGATACAAACTGGTATTGAGGGGCTTGAAAGTGACTCAAAACACTGATGCGCGGTGAAAATATCTGGCAAAACATTGATAGGTGGAACGGTCGCCGCACCTGACAGCCCGGCGATGTGCAGCCCGTGCGTGGGCAGCACAGGTCGTGGCACCTTGCTGCGGTGCATTGCGAGGGATGCTTTGAGGCGACTCAGCGCCACAGCACCCGCGGCGCCCCCCCCCATTGCTTCGGCCAAAGCATCTGGTGCGTCAGGCCACGTGACAGCCAGCACGCCTGTCAGCCATACGGTGTGGCTCTGCTCGTGCACCGCAAACTCCAGCACGGCACCGAGCATCTGGAAATTGTGCTGGTGATGTACGTACATCACCATCGCAAGCGTGGCTTGCCGCAGTTTCAGCGCCAGCTCGGCCTGGACCGCTGCTTTGCCCCACTCGCCGCCCTTGTTTTCTACTGCCACGCCAGGGTTGAGGCTGCTGGCTCCATGAGCGTATGATGGGGGTACGGATTCGTCGGGCAGTGTGATATACGCCTCATGGAAAGGTGTCTGCAAAATGGCCTTCAAGTATGAAAGGCTGAAGGGTGCGTGACACAGCTTATCGCGTGGCTGGCATAATACTCACGATGATACATCATCACCAAGGTCCTGCTCAGTGGATGTGCATGCAACCACCAAGTTTGGCTGGTTGTGAAATTTGCCATGTGCACCGTTCTTGCACATTCAAGTGAAGTCACGTACCCGTAAGCTTTCACAGATGACGGAGGTGTCAGCCCACATAAAGACAGAGACATAGCGAGCCAAGCCCAGTGGCGGGATGTACTGCTGAATGGAGAAAGGAAGGCCGCGTGTCGATTCCCAGATGCCTTCGGCCTTGAAGGGATCATCCCCCACTGACACTCCCTCATGGGCGAGGCTGTCCAGCAAGGCATCCAGTGACGATGCCTGCATGATGCAATGGAAGGCTTGCGGCTTAAATCGCCATGACACCGAGCAGCAAGGATGCATGGATGCTATTTTGGCATACAAGGCGCCGGCCCTTGGGCGGTCTCAGCTTTTGATGTGCACTTTGGTCTGGTTTGGTGGGACTACGGAGCTTTTTCCAAACCCTTGGTCGGCTATTGTGTATGATTACATGGATGCGATTCTGGCATATGATCTCTGCACGTGAGGTCTTCACATTTACCACAAGTGCCTGGTTTCTGGGTCAAAGTTCCGTACTGGTACTTGGAGATGTCATTGTCCATGAGGATGGCATGGTGTTTGCCTTTCTGCAAACAACTTCATCATGCATAGCGCAAGCTGTGGTCTCAATCATGCCACAAGCCGCAGTCAGCGGCATCATTGTTGCTTTGCCATGAACCTCCCACGCGCATGTTTGTGGCGTTCAACGATCATTCATTGATATTGGAAGGGCTGCCAGGGTCTATCGTAACGGGCCCCTCTGCAAAAGCGACTGCCAATCGGGCTATCTCTGAGGAGCTGGCGCTCATTTCTGCAGACGCTTTGACTTCTTTTCTCGCCAGCAAAGATCCCGCTCAGCGTTGGATTCTCGGAGCACCGCAGAGCTTCGCCCGCATCTGGTCCTATACAGACTGGCGTAGACAATGCCTGCTGACACAGCTCTCTTGTACATTGCATTATTGTATGACTGGCACATATCAACAGTGGCAAACAAGCAGGTAGCCCAAGCCGTTTGCGCACCCCAAGCAGTACTGACGCATTGGTAAAGCGAGCTACAGCACAGTGTGCTTCTTGGTCGCCGGTACGTGGCCCAGCACTACTCTTCCATGAAGCAGCCAACTTTCGAGCGAAGTCCATGGTGCATGCGCTCTGTGGCAGCGAAGCGACATAGCCGCCGGTGGACCGCACGATTGAGCGGATGTACACGGATCCTTCGTAGACATCGAGATTGATAGTGTCCGGTACACGCTGCTTGAGCTTCTTGAACCCCCTGGGTATCACACAACAGACTTCGCGCAAATGACACAGAGCGCAGTGAACTTCAGTGATGCCCTGGTTACTTAAGCCCCAACCAGTGTTGGTTGCTGGTTGACAGCTTCATTCACCTCCACGCTTCATTCCTTAACCGCTTTTCCTTGCTTTAATTAGATAACTATTTCAATCGGGAATGACGTCATGTTCCCTTCACCATGAAACATGGCAAAGAGACGTACCCAAGGCGCTTCGGCGGTGGGGTGGCTGGGGGAAGAATCTTGCATCTTATATTTGCAGCACTTCCACATCACAGGGCAGCATCGTCGTCCATGATACATCAGCCGGGCTTTGTTTGTACCCATCTTGCTTCAATATATGTTCTGACAGTGGTCTTCGATCACCCAGGCGCACACGCTAGCATTGATGGCCCATAGCAAATAGATATCGGGGTATTCACAGGGTATTCACAGAGCTGCGCAACGCAAGAAATGGCTCAAGTTCTAGAGCTTGATGGAAACATGCCCTGTTGAGTTCCTGCATGAGCGCCGTGAACTAACTGCCAGCAAACAACGTGCTGCCTGGCACGATGCATGCCTCAAGGCTCCTTGAGACAAACACCAAACAGGACGCGTTAGAGTTATAAAGAGTTCGTTAATGAGAAGCGTCAAGTTTGGACCGACATCATGATGATTACGCGTACAAGGCCTCGAGTATGCTTTCTCTTGGACGAGTCAGTGCGACCGAGTGGGTATAAGAATCATACCGCGCAGCAAGAAGCTCAAAGATGGTCTGGAAAGTGTGCGGCTCCACGAGCCTTGCCGATCTAATCATCTATGTGCTGTCTCCGCCATGTCACATCCTGCTTGTGTTATATCGAGAACAAGGCGTCGCACACAACGCAAAGCGCGTCGTTTAATCGCACCCAACAATCACTAAGGATTGGACAATCGAAGCAAATAGGACGGCACAAAATCAACAAATTATTTACTGTTTTACATAGGCTGGCACTACCAGCAAGTTTACTTAAGACCGCACGGCGGTGACGTGAAAAGCGAGTGAGTCAGAATGCAGTAGCTGGTGTGCATCATAGCAAAACTGGCAGCGTCGCTGCCACTTTCACCGGAGCTCTGGAGTGGTTGAACTTAGGGCGTTGTCTACACAGAGGTGTACGACAAAAGCTTGGAAATCCAACGACATGCTCATGGTCTGGCGAATGTTGTGTGCTTGTTTGAATTTAGCATTGAACCCGCCAGAAAACCAGCTCACAGGTCTGGTTTTGAGCAGTCTGGTGAAACCATGCTCATGTTGTTAAACCTTCATGAGGCAGACAGCAGTATGGTGCATGCAATCTTATGCAGCGAAACAGCCAGCCAGCTCGTCAGCTCCTATCTCGAGAGAGCAAACAGGCTTGTCACTACCTTGTCAAGGCCCTTGAGCACCAATTCTTGAGGATGACGACACTGCTGTAATGATCCACTACAGCATAAGGGCGCGGGAGGCTCAGACGAACAGCAGGTCGACCGCCCAGGTGGGTCCATGCTTGACAGACCTCCTCTGCAGTGATGTGCGATGGGTCCTGCTTTTGTTCTGAATAACGCTTAGCAGCTTACATCTTTCTCAGACACGTCTATGATGTTTAGACTGCCAGGACAGGATGTTCACGTGAGTGAGAGCTCATCGTCCGCAGTGGGCGACGTGGATCCTCGCTCAGCGAAGCAAGAGACGAGCAAAGCCAGGCCGAGAAGCCAACGGGCAAAGAGTGCTGGCAACAGAGCTGACAGTTCATCTACACATAAGAACGTCAACATGGTCAACCAGTTCCCACAGTACATCGGTCGCACCGGTTTCGGGATAGTGGTGATGATTAAGGACAGCTACGGTTTTCTCAAGTACGCCTTCCTCTGTAAGCTTCACCTGGGTTCATGTGTGACAGGAAGTACTCTTGTACCTGTGCTTGCCCCGTCGTTTTCGTGAATGAGCACGCGCATTCACCCAATAGATGGCGCACTGGTACTCCAAATGCCAGAGTTCCCATCAGGTTGAAAGGTTTGCATGACATGGACAGCTTGCAGTTGAGACGTACACCATCTTATATCTCCTGGCTGGTACACTCAAGCTCACGTAACGCGAGCTTGAAAATGATGACATGTCAGCAACGCTCCTTGCACTGCATGTGTGCGAGTTAGAGGCCGAAAGCTTAGTCGCCTCTAGAGCAATGGCGCTCGATCGAACACCTTGTTCTAGTCACGGAATGTTCTTGAAGTGCAGTTCGTGCATTCAGAATGGTGACAGACTGGTGTGATCATGGCTATCGTTCACTGCTTGTAACCTGAAGTGACGTGCGAGCCATTTCATGCCGGGCTGGCCTCTTAGGAAAGTCCGTAACACAAGTTTGTATGTGCCAGCTCATGCGACGTGTGTCTCGTGCTTATTTGGAGGATGGTCATTGAACTGCTTCGGATCGTGCTTACGCTATCTGCAAAAACTGCACAGACTTGCTTGAATCGCGGCCATTGAGGGTATTTGAAATGACGAAGCGATTACCTCTCGTTTTATGACTTCGAACTTCTTGATCAACTGAGCTTGATTCGGTCGTCGCTGCGAATTGAGTCGCTGTGGCCTTAGGGTCCTGTGGTCGATCCTCCATACATACGCGATAGATCGTTTACCTCTTCAGGTAGGGAGCGATCCCTCTGCGGTTCCCTGGACCTCGCGTAAGTGGGAGACGAGGAGACACACTTAACATATTCCATCGGTCCAATCAAATTTTCCAGGGTTTGGTCTGTGCGTACCTTCACACACGAACGGCACGCTGTCCAAACACCTTGAACTGTTGTACTTTGACTCATACACGGCTACTTATGATGGCTGGGTGCATCTCAGCAGCGACCCGCGGTCATGGCCCGCTGGGAATTGCACAAGCCATCGCCTCCCGCAGAGCCTCAACTTCGCAGTTTCGGATTGTCGGCAAGCAAGTGTGACGCCGCGTGTGTTCACAACACTTGCGGCGTCACACTTGCTTGCCGACAATCCGAAACTCGTTCCCAGTCTTCGTCCGCTGTGCAGATAAACACATTTTACTGTGGTCGTTTACTGCTCACATTTATTGTTCCTCACCTGCACCAATTGGTGGGCCCTGTGCGAGACTGAATGCATCAGTTCTTTACTATCCAGGTATGTGTCATGGAATTCTTAAGCATACGCACATGTGACTCATGTACCCATCAGTGCTGTCATTTGCACGAGGGATGGTTTTTGGTGGCACTGGCGGGGGTGACCTGAAGCAAGCCTTCTATGCAGGACGGTTGATGATGACCTGAATCAGCAGCTCTTCTTTCATGTCTCAGAGGTCCTGAACATGAAGCTGCCAGACTCGGCGCGGCCCGATTTGCGGCAGGTGTTCAAACCCGGCGACGAAGTCGAGTTCACGATCGACCCATCCAAGTACAACGATGGTCGCCTGCATGCCAAGCAGGTGAACAGGCTCAAGGCGGGCACTTTGAAGCTGCAGGAGATTGACACAGAGAGGCGGAGAGGAGTGGCCGAGATGAACAATAGCGGGATCGTTGTTGTGGCATACACCCTTCATGATGGGGATGGTCAAGAGCTGACCAAGCAGCTCCCATTCCATTCCAAGAACGATGTTCTGCCCGACAGCGAACCCGTGGAGCCTGGAGACGTCGTGGAGTTCTGCATGGCAGTTGACAAAATGACCCACACACAGAGAGCCGTGGATGTTGAGGTCATTGCCAAGGCTTATTCAGAACTTGCGCTGGAGGGGCATTGCCTGGTGCGTTTCCCTGCATCACTAAAGGGTTAGTGTGAGTGCTAGTAGTACACCCACACTGGTACTGTTTACGTTTCTAGGTCTGGTTGGCGACTTTTGCACCCATAAACGTGCTCAGAATGTGTCGAAAGTCATGGCGTTTCTGTTTGAGCGAAGCACAACCAGATGCCTTCAACCATATGCCTTCAACCACGTGCCAAGCTGGGCACAGGTGCTACAGTGGCGCAGCATTGACCCTTGATTGTCAATATTTCATAAATGCACAGCACAGGCCAGGGCCGTCACGGTACTGGCAATGTACTGTGAAGGCAGTCCTGGTATGGGTACTCAGTTGGCTTGATTGGTCGCTGAAGCCATGTGCAAATCCATGTGCGGCCGTCAGTATCACTGATATTGCCATATCTCGGTGCCCAAGTACTAAGCGCCAGGGTAATGAAGCGCCATTCACACTGCATTGCGACTTGCAACCTGGATACTGCATAAAACGGATTGCAACCTTGCGCAAATAGAATATTCGTACTTCATGAGTGTGTTATGGTTTATTACCCGGCACTGAGATGATAGCTGTGGTGCACTGGGGACACAATTGCAATAGATGTGGATGTATCTAGGCGATTGAGATTCTGTTCAGAGAGTGAAATCTGTTCCCACTGAGATGCATTGTTAGGGAAACAGCTTGAATGCCTCGATGTCAATGATCGTGCATGTCTATCTCATCATCTCATTCTTGGTTGAGTTGTTGCACAGGGCCACGTCATCAAGCTCTCAGAAGAAGGGGGTGAGATTCGGCGTGTAGATACGGGCGAGGAGGTCCCGTTCAACAAGGAGGACATGGAGAAAGACGGAGGTCTTCATAAGCTCACCCTCAAGTGTGAGGTTTCCTTCAAACTTAAGGAAGTGCTCGGCTCGGACGTTGGCAGCGAGGTATGTGCAGAGGCCAACAAAGAAAGTCGAGAGAATCATGTGCGGTTGCGTGTATGTATGAGATGATCTTGCATGCTCACATAATGATCAAAAGCATGCTCTGCTCGGGTCCGACAGTTTTGGCATGCCACAATGTCAATGTTGGTATTGGTGTTGGTTAACATGCTAACACGAATACCAAAATATTGGTGTTGGTATGTTGACCATACCAATACCACTGGTATGGTCTAGCAACACCTTAGACCCGCTGTGCATGGTATTGCTCTGGCAAGTGGACCAAGAGCTCTTCAATCGAAGGGCTAGGTTGGGTGCCTTTCTTCATTGTGAGTTGACATTGTGCTTGGATAGCCATGCGGCTTCATTATTAGGACAGGCTCATCGTCTGCTGCTTGTTCGGGTACGTGCAAAGTTGATCGCATGACTGACATGACCGAATGCCATCAAGTATCCATATCCATGTAACGCATGTGCAAGAATAGCCGCCAAGGCATGCAATCATCATCGTGGGCTGTATAACCTCCGTGGGCATGGCGGCATGAGACGATCAACGCCGCGTTATTTGACAGGGCCGCTTCGGTGCAGGGCACGCGTCGATGGAGAGCCACGAATGTGCGGCTGTTGCCCACGGGAATGATTTCGTCTGAGCAATCATTGGGGCAGCAGCGCGGGCGCATCACCGCCATGCCGTCGAGCGACAAGCCTAATGCATGCGACGGCGTCGTGGAGTACGAAGTTGAAGGGCAGGTGCACCAGTGCAGCTTTGGCGTCCAGGACGTCGATGAGATCATGGCGTCTTTGCACTTGGGCGATGAAGTTGAATTCGACCTCACGAAGCACAAATTTGTCGACCGTTGCGGCGCACGGAACGTCACGCTGCTGCTTCAAGCCAAGCAGGGTGTCGAGCGCGGGCGGATCTCTGTGCTGAAGAAGAACTTTGGCTTCATCAAGTGCTGCAGCCGCATTACCGATATGTTCTTTCATGTCAACGCGCTCGTCGAGGGCAGCGAGCCTTTGACTGCGAATGCTGACGTGGAGTTCATCCCCGTCCTGGACACCAGCTCCAACAAGCTGATTGCAAGCGAGCTGAAGGTGCTCCCGCCTGGCAGCGCAGTGTTCGAGACGGTGAGCGAAGCTGAGTACGAAGGCGTTGTACGTGTCGCCTGCCAGGAGCCTGTCGGGGCTCTTGCAGGCGTTAGTGGAGTGATTGTCGGCATTGTCGAAGGGAAGACCGAGACATTGCCGTACGCGCATGCTGACATCGTCGGCGCTGCGCCCGCTCTCGACCAGAAGGTTCTCTTCCGTATGATGGAGGACCGCCGCATCAGCACGATGACGAAGAAAGCGTCTAAGATGACACGCGTCACCCGGCCCGGTGGCAAACGGGCCGCGTTCGTTCGGATAGGCAGCGCACCTCGCCCGAGCGTGCCTCCGTCCGAGCCAAAGCCGATCCCGGGAACTGCTAGGGACGTGGAGGGGGCAGCCTCGTCCCCACAGCCGACCGTGCTGGCACCAGACAAGTGTGCAGGGGAGCGGCTGAAGGGTAAGGTGGTGCGACTGACAAAGAAGAAAGTGAACGGCAAAGCACCCTGTGGGTATGTGCGCCCGATAGAAACCGGCAGCTGGTCATCTCGCAAGCCTCGTCGCAGCACTGGGGAGCAAGTTGTGGGCACTCCTCCGCCAGCAAACAGCGTGCCAGAACTGCATGCCCTGCCAAATGAGACGATGTTCCTTGTGCGAGACCTCCCGCAGGACTTGCGCGACACTCTGCGAGTGAACGACGAAGTTGAGTACTCGATCCAGCTCGACGAGGGCGGTGTGGCAAAGGCAGTTGACATGCAGCGAGTCGGCCCTCCCAAGCCCTTAAAGGCGATCAACAAGCCAACACAACCGATCGGTCCATCAGCTGCATCACACCTGGCCCCTGTGTCATCGTCGCCTGCGGAGCGGCCGACGTTTCTCAAATTCACCGGTGGCAGCGGCGCGACAAATGCAAAGGGTCCAGACGGTACCCGCGGCTTTGCTGCAGGCCGCGGGCGTCCGCTGCCCGACCCTGAGCTCGGACGCAATCTGTCGACATCGTTCAAGCTCTCCTCCGCCATCATGGCCGCCAACTTCGTGCCGAAAGGCACAGACGACGAGGGCTCAAATGCCGTACAGCCGCTGCATAGCCGACAGTTTGAGGACGCTGTGCCGCAAGGGCTGCAGTGCTGAGGCGTTTTAAAACAGAGCGGCCCTCTCAATGCACCAATCTAGTGGAAATCTCAAGAATAGATAGGCTTACTTCACTATTTATGTGAACCACATTCAAGCAGCCATTTCCGTTAGACAGCTGTATCGCTCAATCGCCGTCAGAGCATCTTCACTGTGTTGTTGGGAAGTCATCAGATGTGACATGACTCCCATGACGATGTTGGTGCATTTCTAGATCCACATCTCCTTTTGACTTCTGTATGCCGAGGAGCATGCAAAGGCAAAGGCCCTCTCTGTATTAAGTCTTGTGTTTAGTCCCTGTTATTTGTCAAGCTAAACACATTCGCTCCTTGGTGGGTCGTCATGAGCTGCCTGATTTGCCAGTGCGGTGTGCTGCATACCGTGTGCACTACCAGAGTGCGTAGACTTGCAGGTCAAGATCTGATCCCACTAAACAACCGTGCTGCACCTTGTGCACAGGTTTGTTCTGATGTTATCTCCAATGCCTTGAGGTGGACTAATCCACAATTCGGTAAGTTTTCTTGCACGAAGCAAGAACTGTAGTGGCAGTTTGCCCATACTCCTTGCCACCCTCAAAATCAAGCTGTCTCAAGTTCCCGCTCCTACAGAGCAGGCGCTTTTGTGCCTGACAGGCACAGAAACATTATTTGCATCAAATTCTACCAACCTTGTGAAGTTTGCAACCTTTACCTGGTAATCAAGCACTGCTACTTTTGGAAATAAGCCTTACAATTTCACAGCATCATGCATCAACCAGAGAATGCACTCGGCATAGGTCAGCAGCTCGCACAGCCATGCCTCCTTGCCCAGCACATACACACATATTATTCCGGGACATCCCGAAATCAACCACTCTCAACCGACAAGCAGCAGTATTCACTCGAGTACAGCATGTCCAAGCGATCAATGCAACCGCCAGTCACGACGTCGCTGTGCATTGCTGATCAATCATCATCCATCATGTCCACCTCGACATTGCCGCTGCCCAGTGGCGACAGCCGCAGCAAGTCCTGCAAGAACGATTCGCCGGAGTGGATGACGTTGGTGCCTCCAAGAATCACCTGGATCTTGTGCTGCTGACTCAGCTCGTGCGCAGCTTGCACCTCCGACCAGGTGTAACCTCCGAGAATATAGACGACCTACACAGCAGCAAGTGAAAAATGAGTCAATTGCATTGGTGTGATACCTCTATACAAGAGAGTACTGAAAGATATTGCACATGCCATGGCGAGAGTCAGGTAACGCAATACAGACAACAATCAGCCGCTTTCCAAGACGCTCGCTATATTTGGACGTATTGCCACAAGGGTGATCATGTATCATGCGACCTGGTAGGTGAATGCCTGCAGCTCAAATAGTGTTTTAAGTCCATATTCTTGCATCTAGCAGCAAGAGTGAACAAAGTATGTAGGTGCATCCCTGCAGCTCAAACAGTGTTCAACTCCATTGCAGTCATACAGTCTAGCATCGACAGCCAATGAAGCAACACATTGTCGGCTTTTGAGCTTGGTACATTGGGGCATTGCTTCTGGAGGAGGATGACAGTGTTTATGTAACAGGCCAGTCGCCAGAGCAGCACAGCACAAAAGGAAACAAACACGCAGAAGCGACCTTTGTCAGAGTAAAGACGCACCACGATGCGTTCGCCAACGCCGATGCCATCGTGGCTGACCGCTGCGCCTTTGGTGACGTTTCGCTGCCACTTGGGCACGTGACGAGCGGTAGAGCGAACGCTCACAGCTCCAGGGGCGTCTGAGTCCGGGGCAAGGGCAGCATCAAAGTCGTTGCCGGCCTTCACCACCGAGAAGTTGGGCATCGTGGTCAGCTTGCGCGAGACCAAGGAATCCACCAGCTCCATGAGCATCGGCCGGAAGCGGTCGTTTTCAAGCATGGAATCCGCACCCGAGGACTTGTACTTTGCTCCCTTCGAACTCTTCTTCATTGCGAAGCCAAGCCCGCCTACACAGCGCAGGAGGCGTCTGTCCCGCTTGTCGACAACAATGAGAACGTGAATGTCCAACTTCTGTGCCATGGAATCAGAGACTTGACACAGAAGTGGGATTGCTCACCTGTGGTCATAGGTTAGCAGCATCTCCGCAATCAACTTGATGGTTGATGGTTGCACGTGTCGTTTTGACACAAAGAGAGTCGAAGAGCCAATGCTTGTCATGGACTCGGAATAATGTCGTGTAAGTGACAATGTTGTTCAGCACAAGGGAATCACATCTGGAAATGCACATGAAGCCCAATTCACAACGCTGCAATCATTGGCCTTGCATCTAAGTGCTCAGGAGATGAACCATCAGATGTCATTTGCTTGCGGCAGGCCAAGTTATGGCTCTTCTCTGCTTCTCAAGTAGTCCTTGGGATTACCAATGTCCATGTGGATGCGGTGGTGTTTAAAAAAAATACACCATCATCTCTGCACGGAAAGGTACCAAACGTAATTACAAAGCAAGCCCATGTTCATGTGCATGCTGCTGAAAATCGATGCAACACAACCTCCGCTCAAGCATGTTTGTATCCCATCTCCTGAAGTGCTCTGGTCGACCATCCTTTGTAATCAAAGTAGCAGTCACAAGTCTGCCGACCCTTCAAGAGCCCGTTTGGCTGCAAAGAGACATACTTGACTTGGTCTTGCTGAGCTCGACCCCTAGGTAGCGCACGTTGCAGATCGCGTGCATTTCCGTCGAGGTAATACGGGCAATGTCCTGCCACTGCGACTTGCTGCCCTGGTCGAGCTTCCCTGGGTTGGCGATGAGGTAACTGAGCATGAGGCGCATCTTGTCCGAACTTGTCGGGACGCCCTCCGTCTTGCCAGTGTTCCAATTCTGTACACGCCGCAGCTCTTCAATGAGGAAGCAGCCTATCACACACACGTCCATGTTCGCACCTTAGAGGCACGGTTGGGAGTGAACCAATGGATGAAGTACAAGAAGAACAAAGCAATATGTATACAACGTGCTGCAGGCGATGCTGGACCCGCTTGTCGGTGTGTACAGCCGTATAATCGTGCATGCGCTACTTGTCGCTGCAAATACATTTATGCAACCCCCGTTCCCATACCAAAGCTGGTACACCTCTTACCAGATAGAGAATATCTGTAGACGAGACGAAGCAGAAGACATGTCTGGTCAGGCTATGGTAAGTCAGGCTCATCCAGGTATGCTTACCTCAGGTGATGGTAATGGTAGCGCCGACTCCCAAGTAGTTCTTGGTGTTACCAAAGTCCATGTGGGTGCTTCAACGTTGTAAATATAACAATCATCATCATATCTAAAACGAATCACACCACTGCGTGTCTTCTCACACTTACAACCTCACGGAAAGTCACAAAGCAAGGGGACACCGCAAGAGCATCGGACAGATACACACTGCATCGGTGCTTGCAGGGGCAGCCTCACCTGCATTGCAGCGATGAGGTCGCGGCTCTTGAGCTCGTTGAAGACGAGGCTCTGCTCAAGCTTCCCCACCTCCATCAGGTCACGGAGGTTCAGCTGGTTGAAGATCTCCCCTACCAATGCGGTGTTAATCTCCAGCTTCCGCTTCATTGCCAGGTACTCTGGCAGGCCCTGCACCGCTTTACCCATGTCCTTACCCCCTGCACAAACACATGCTCCCTGTGTCAGCATTCCGACTACGCCGACGACTAGCGACCTCATGGACGCCCATGTGCCGTGGAAGAAGCTTCACTGTATGGCTGATTCTGGGCTTTTGCCCGCGAGTATTACAAACCCTCTTGCACGTGAAAATAAATAAATAAGCACGACCAAATACAAGCATTGTAGATTCTTGGAGACTGACCGTGTTTGGCCAGCATGGTTTTCGACCCCCATTTCTGTCCCTAAAATACATGTACTTGCAGGCGTCTGGACCCAAACACCACACTGCCCAGTGAAACACTGGAGATTGACGCGAGCAACCGTGCAATCTCAGCTACGATAACAAGACACCGCGATGGAATGTCACATGTCGCACATGCGATCAAAACACATGTCATCCAGACATTTGTAAAAAAAGGCTTTCACTGTAGTTGTAAGCAAGCAGCTCACAACTACAATGAAACAAGGTTAAGCAAGCATGCAGAGACGCACCTCCCTTCTGCAGCTGAGCAGTCTTGCCTTTGGCAATTTCAGCGAGTTTCTCGTTGATGTTGTTACCGATCTCGCCGAGATGGCGATGCCTCCACTCGCAGTACAGAGGGTCCTGCTCATTGAGCAACACATCCACCATCGTCTCGCCATCCTTGCCTTGGCGCTCGCGGTACTTGTACACAAAGTTGTCCTCAAGCGGTATATAATCGTGGATGGCTGCCGCATAGTGGAAGGGATGCATGATGGGCGCCACTGGGTCCGCGCCTCGGTCGATGATGATGAGGTCACATTGTGGACCCGAGAACAGTGTTGGATCCTTCATTTTCCAGCTGTTGAGGTTGTCCCGTACTCGCTCGCCGACGAATCTGCACCACGAGGCCGTCGTTCCCTTAAAATCAATCAGTCGCTCCTGAAAATTTGTCCATCGCTCCCGAAAGTGCAACAGACCCGTGCATGCCGCGGCTGAATACCATCCCCTACGTACAGGTTTTTGCAAAGGTGCTTCCAAACCAGGTGGAGTTACACTTCATGTCCGTAGATTAGGGCTCCCAGATTGCATTCACGAGTTGTGCACACTGCCTTGCACATTTCAAGGGGGCAGCACGGATCAGCCTCACAGACAAGACAATCCCGGGTGTCTCTAACCCATGTTTCACCCCATGAACTGCACACAGGCGCTTAACATCAGCAAGTACATGGCGTGGTTCGCATTTCATGATCCAAGTGCAGTTTCACGGTACAAGCAGCTTCAACATGCAATGCTTCAACTTTGAGACGACAAAATGCTAAGACTACTGGCAGGATGAACCTGGTAACA
The DNA here is from genome assembly GCF_984573655.1 of Nuphar pumila. Taxonomy (NCBI): domain Eukaryota; kingdom Viridiplantae; phylum Streptophyta; class Magnoliopsida; order Nymphaeales; family Nymphaeaceae; genus Nuphar; species Nuphar pumila. The sequence goes on along the minus strand of NW_028323204.1, from coordinate 738 downwards.
CGAATCCGTAGTTCGGTCGTGCTTCGCCCGAATGGATTTTGATTCCCTTTGGTGTCCAGTTTATGCATGTATTTTCGGGTATCTGAAACCAAAAAAATGAAAGTCTGGCGGAACTCTGGGTCCCAGACTCTGGGATCGGGACGCACTGGCAGGCCTTTGCACGGTACGCATTGAGTGTCACCTCTGGGAGGTCAGTGGGTGTACGAACGTAAATGTTTGTGGGCTGGCTCTTCAGGGTTGTGAAGACAGTACTGAGGCGATGTGCGGCTTTTAGGGCCTCTGCGTCCCAGGACGCCTGCTTGATATCCTCGCCAAACAGGCTCACCAGCGCACCGGGCTGCCCTGTATGGAAGGAGTGAGAATCAATGCCCCAGAACTCCGAGTGGACCTGCATGACCGGACGAGCTTCAAAAGCAAGCTGCACCAGCCTCCAGACTGCCTGTCGGTTTGTCAGATGGTGTAATTTGCTGGTCTCAATGCCTGAAAAATCACGCAGTTAGGAATGCAAACAAGGGTCGAACTCTATTCTTGCAAAAACACTGACGCTGCCAAGCAGCGAACTTGCCAAAACACGTGCGCACCTGTGTATAACCTGCAAAAAGCAAGGGGGCATTTGCAACTGTATAATTGGATGTGACCAGCCCTGCAGAAAGTAGTTTGATTTGGGGGAAACTTTTGATGAAACTCCTGGCTTGCGTAGGAGCAAGAAAATACACTGCATAAGCCTCAGCAACAGTT